>NW_027097228.1:16391-40000 GCF_019320115.1 Miscanthus floridulus
TCAAATGTTTTTATGTTTGCCGAGTGTATTTCCTCGGGCACTCGGTGAATAAGTGATTTGCCGAGTGCTGCGCTAAAAACACTCGAGAAAGAGCGGGTTTGCCGAGTGTAAAAAAAACACTCGGCAAAGAAATAAAATATTTTTTCTAGAAAAGGAGAAGAAAAAAAAACTTTTGCCGAGTGCTAGATCTACAACACTCGGCAAAGAAATATAAAATCTTTTTTCTGAAAAAAGGAGAAGAAAAAATTAAAAAAACATTTGCCGAGTGCTAGATCTACAACACTCGGCAAAAAAATTCCTGAAAATAAAAGCCGCACTGCCTCGCACACCGCCCCCTCCATCACCCCGCACACCGCGCGCCCCTCCCTCCCTCCCCTCCCAGCTCCCCTCTCCCTCCTCCTCCGGCGCCCTCCCCTCCTCCCTCTCCGGCGCGCCCCCTCCTCCTCCCGGATCCGGCGCGGCCCCGCCCTCCTCCCTCTCCAGCGAGGCCCCCTCCTCCTCCCTCTCCCAGATCCGGTGTGCCCCCCTCCTCCTCCCTCTCCCGGATCCAGCGCCCCCTCCTCTCCTCCCTCTCCAGCGCGGCCCCGCCCTTCCCTCCTCCCTCTCCCGGCCCTTCCTCTCCCGGATCCGGCGACGTCGCCCCCCTCCTGGCCCCTCCAAATCCGGCGGCGACGGACGTGGTGATGGTGGCGGGCGTGGCTGTTGCGGCGGCCTGGGCGTGGTGGCGCGGCGTGGTGGGGCCCTCCCTTCTTCCCCGACGTGGTGGCGGCGACGTGGATGATGGTGGTGCGGCGTGGTGGGGCCCTCCCTTCTTCCCCGGCGTGGTGGCGGCGGCAGTGCTGGTGGTGTCGGCGTGTCTTTTTTTTATTTTTTATTTTTTTAAAAAAATTGCCGAATGCCCGACAAAAAACACTCAACAAACTGGCGTTTGCCGATACTGGGTTTGCCGAGTGTTATTTACCGAGTGTAATACTGAGCAAAACCTTTGCCGAGTGTTTTTTCAACTATCCGGTAGTGAATATTACAAATATCTACGATGCAACCAGTTAGAGCGAGCAGCAATCAATCAAACCTGTAGAAGGGGGACACGTGGAACCACTCTCGCGGTCGTAGGGCAGCATATGCCTGTCCTTGTTAGCGACGATGAAGCCGCTGCAAGTGCCGGCGAAGTCTAGCGCCATCTCGTGGCCGAAAAGCATGTGGAACGGTGGAAGTAATACGTCGATGGGGCTTCATTCCACCATGGCCTCGTGCACGCGGCCGCCACCATGCCCCTGCGGCGCGGCATCCGTCACCCGCACACAATGGACGTGTCGTCGTGCGCGGTAGCATGTTGGAACTTGTCTCGCTGAGGATGTCGAACGCGCACATCTGGAGAAGCCCGCCGGCTGGCCACACTTGCCCTTTGGATCGGACGACTCCGCCTTTGGCGGCAGGTCACGGACCATGCACCGACACCCCACGGTCGCGGACGACGTGTGGCAGCAAGCTGGAAACCGGCACAACCAGTAGAAGGACGTCTCGACGTAGATCCCCGAGGAGGCGATGCCGAGGCCGTGCGCCGCCGCGCACGTCAGTTCTAGTACGTGATCAACACAAGGAAAAGGAAGTAATAAGGCAAATCAGCCCCCTTCTCCTTGCATGCGTGCATGTCCTCCATGCATGGCTGCATCCACGGTGATTGTGCGTTTCCTTTCCTTGATTCCTTGACTCGACGCACGACAAATACAAAGGAAAGGCATGATCTGCGTGAAGAATTAGAGCATCTCTAAGAGTTCTCTAAATCCATTTCTAATCTTTGGTTTTTAGCAATATGAGAAAAAATCTCTCTCCAACAACTCCTAATCGATCCTCTTAATCTTTTAGAACTTGATAAAAGTCACATTTTTCCACGTAAAGTTTGCTTCCAAGTCGCGCGTATCTTCCTCCTCGCGCTAGTTTGTCGGGCAATCTAAAGGTGGAAGGGCATGGAAAGAATAAAGAGTAGAAAAGAGTTCTTGATGCAAATGTATAAGAGAGAAAGAATATATAAAAGTGGTGAGAATAATTTAGAAATAGTATAGGATTACTGATGTAAAACTGTCTTCTATATTTTAGGAGTGTATTATTAGAAACTCTTAAAGATGGCCTTACTCTATGTTTTTTTGAAGAAAATATTAAGTACTCCTAGAGATGCTCTTAAAAACCGGGAGATGGCGGAGGGCGGTGTCGATCGAGCCAGCGAGGAGGAGGATGGTTGCGGCGAACACGGCGAGGATGGATGGATAATAGCAGTCGTAGAGATCAGTTATGCTCCTTCCCGGCAGTGTAGAGTGACGATTGGAGCTCCAACAACTTTCAAGTGTAAATCCAAATACTCGTTTCATTTTCAGATGCAACTTTTCTTCTGTCACACAACTTTCAAGTGTAAATCCAAATACTCGTTTCATTTTCAGATGCAACTTTTCTTCTGTCACGGTGAAGTACAATCTTAGCGCGTGTTTAGTTTCCACCCCAAATTTTCAAAAAGTGCTACAGTAGCCATCACATCGAATCTTGCGAAACATGCATGGAGCATTAAATGTAGACGAAAAAAACTAATTACACAGTTTGGTTGGAAATTGGGAGACGAATGTTTTGAGCCTAGTTAGTCCATGATTGAACACTGTTTGCCAAATAAAAATGAAAGTGCTACAGTAGCCCAAATTCCCAAATTCAGGGAACTAAACACGCGCTTACTGTCCAAGACAGGAGCTCTCATCTGATTCATAGCCCTTGCATCTCTTCCTCCTTGATCTGATTCATAGACCAGCGGGGCCCTTGCATCTCTTCCTCCTTGATCTGATTCATAGACCAGCGGGTCCCTTGCATCTCTTCCTCCTTACAGGCCTTGGGCTTCTTGGAAGAAAATGCACAAATGGACCAAAGATAAGAGATTTGCAGAGTCGTAAATGTAGCTTCATCGGCATCTCTTTGCACACCTTACAGGAATCAACTCTAATCTTACACAGGATGCTTCAAAAGGGACCAAAAGAATAATGTTTTGTAAAAAAAGTTATCGATCAAAGATAGCAAGTCGTCGCTCAAAATTTCAAATGAACTCGCAAGGTTTGCAAACACATGGCACCGCTATCCCAGCCTCAAAAACACATGGGTACATGTAGTTTAGAACAGCAGAAATATGGAAAAAAAAACATAGCTATGCTTTCCACAGTACCCCGCCTCATGACAGATTGCCAAAAAAAATTCAAACCGATGTGAAAACGTGCATGTGTAGAAATGTTGAAGATTCCTTATGTAGAATCGCAATTTCTACGAACCGGTGGCCCTAGGGAGAGGCCCCTCATTGGCACCAGGTTCTCTACATAGTCTGTTACCGAACTGCTGTTTTGGCCAACTTGTTGGAAGCTTCCATCCTGTGGATCATCAAACTCCCCATCCTAGCTAGAACAAGCCACCAGCCCACCAGGCTTCCCCAAAATCATGCTGCACCTACAGAACAAGCACTACTAAAGCCCTGTGCATCAGTCCACCCTCAACTGCTCATCTCAAGGTCATGATGTGAAGCATCTGGTGTATAGTTGAGTTCTCCTGAAAGTATATAAAAGAAAATTAGCAAATCAATAGGAAAAAAACACATTAGAAACTAAATAACAGATTAATACCCGAACTGGATGTTACGATCAGTAAGAAACATCCCCAACGCAGCCTTTATTCCTTCTGTAGTAATGGCAACAGTGTAGCCAGGTGCACATTCAGTAAGCATTCCTGATACTCCTTTTCTACTTAAGAGCAAGTATAATGGCAGGCTATAAGCATGCTGAATGCTGAGGTAGAGGAGGGAGAAGAAAAGTATGCTGTATGCTTATAGTCAGCTTAGACACAAGAATCGAGAAACTTTGTAAGAAAGACAAGTGGACTATGTATTAATAGTGAAGAGCTAACTATTATATGGGTGGGCTAAGAAAAGGTTGCAAATATCCTTAGAACCAATCCGCCGGCTGTATTATTAGCCTTGCTCTAATGTAGGACCCCTGACATACCACTCCTCATCATAACAGCAACTCTCGGTCTAAATCCTTTCAATTTTAAGAAGAAATAAAAAATTGTTACAACAGATTGAACAGAATACATGTTACACAACATGTGAATTTGCATTGTAATGAATAAAAATATACAGATTAAACCACAAAGGTGACTAAAAAATTAGTTGACAAGACCCGGACAAGATTCATGAAACTTTGGGATTGTCCAATGATCTTCCTCTTTCCACAGACTGTCTGGATGGCAGTTTCCAATTGTTACTGTGTTCTGACCAATCGGCATCTGTGAGAAACGGAGGGGGGACAAAGCTGATAGCCCATCAGCTGTAATCAAAGTCAGCCTCAGTTCTAGAAACAAATAATATATCTGCTGGTAGCTCTCTCACATCATCCTCCACCATATATCTGATGCACAAAGTATCATTGGGTTTGAAACGTTCTTTGCAATGCCAGCATTTGATAATCACTGATTCATCACCACTTCTTTTAATCACAAAAAGCTTGATCCGAACCTAGGAGTCTCTCTGTTGTAATGTATGATGGTAACAATGCTGCACATCGCCTTCTTCACTTGTTCCGAAAACATGGCTTTGGGACTGATCGCCCCCCCGTTATGGATCGGTATAAATAACGGGTAGCCGGCCTTTCACAGATCGAGCCGTTCTCGTGAGAGCTAAAGCCCCCCCAGAATCCTAAGAGCCTCAAGCGTTAACAATCGCCTCTCCCAAATTCCACAAAATTTTGTATCTCAAAACCCTACATGATCAAGGGAGCGTGTGTAGAGTAGGATGTGAGCACTACCGGCCAGCCAAACTGGGTAGGTCATCGCTGTGAATTGTGATGGCACATGTATAACCGAAACTAGCAAATTGCACAGCCCAAAATCCCGGTCGAGCATCCTAAGTCGTGCCCAGAACATTGATAGGCAAATCACAGCGACAGAACCAGAATCCAAACAGCACTCCTCAGTGGCCAAATTTTGGTCAGATCTAATCCATTATTTAGTCCTAATCCATCACAATTTGAATTCATAAGAAGATAAAACTCAATTCGATTGCTTATTTATATCATTTATAATCACATTCTAAAAGTCATAGCGGAATTGATGAAATCCATCATTTTCCCACAAATATTTATGTTGATAGTCAATATATAGTGTGAACCACACATTCTATGTCATTCAAATGCAAACTTATGCTTCTTAACTTGTTGACAAATCGGCTCCCTAGTCATCGACTTCTTTAGAAGTGGCACTAAATCTTTGTGATACGACTTACTTTGGACCCTATACCCACCAACACAAAAATGGGAGATGATTCTCTACATAAAGGGCTGGCTACCCTACCACTCCCTATTTATCTCATGCCATATACTATGGCATGACACACTATAACTCTGCACGGTGGTTACCAATACCATTCTTCCAATGGCTTCTCTTAAATTCGCTTTGTGTGGTGGAAGCAACCCCAATATTTAGTGTCACATAACCGTTGGATTGGTGCTAAGTGGCAACTATCCAAACACTCCAGAAAAATATAATAATTCTAAAATATTCTACACTTCAACATATTTCATGGTGAGCTAAATATCTACTTTATTCTTTTTCCCAAACTTGCCATGATTTTATCCTTATGCATGGCAAGATCTAGACTTGTACGTAGCCTCCAAAGTCTTTTAGAACTTTTTAGTCTCTTCTATTATTGGCATCAAGTTATTAGCTCTAAAATCGTTTATAGTAAATATTTTCTCTCCTGTAATATCAAGTTCTTCAAGAAGCTTTCAAGTATGCATTTCTATTTTTCATCAATAACTAAATTGGGAAAATTAATAATAAACATATCTTTGAATCAATTTTTCCTTGTTCACTTCATCTATATCTCAAATGCACATCAAATACATAATCTAGACAACCATGTAAGTGTAGGATCGAGGTGGCTGACTAGATTGGGGGTGGTGAATAGTTATTTGTAAAACTTAATTGCAAATCCTAGCCGAACCAAATGCAGAATTAAACTAACGGTCGGATAACAACTTCACCCCTTTCATAACCGCATTAGCACTCTATGCACAAGATAAGTGATGCAGCCTCTTGGGTGATTAGAAAGGGCTCCTACACAAGTCTAGTTTGCAAGGTCAATCTGAAAGCATGTAGGCCCCTAGTGGGTTTCGGTGATTAATGATGACATAATATTATTGTGATTAACGTGTGTTTTGCAGAGGCAATTTGAGTTAGGTCACGATAATAGTGATTGATTGGGCAATCAATGGTTTTCATGTCCCTATTGATGGAAACCGTTTCGGTTTTCAAAGGATGGACGACAAGGTTAAGGACAGACTAGTTCTAAGTGTCGTTTGGTGTTGAGAGACACTTAGAGTAGTTTAGGACTTTGTTTTTCCTTTGGTCGTACAAAAAAGGATATGAACTAGTAGCTTGACCTAGGTGAGTCTAATGTGTTAGGTGTGGTGCGGTATTTGCTATAGGAGCACATAAAAAGCTTATGCAACGCAATGATCCTGTCAAATGCAAGTTTTGACGTGTAAGGTCCCCTACCCTCATCCCTTGGCCCTTGCTCTGGTGTGCACCAATCTCTGAAATACAAGATATATATTTTGGATTTTGGTTCTAGGATACGCTCCACCGTTTCTGCAAGCTTTGAACCTTTATCTTTTGATTAATGCTAATTTCTACTATTGCATATCAGGTTGGATGGCATCAAGGGCTTCATAAGCTCACTCAAAATTCCCATCTACTACAGCAAGGAATAACATGTTGTCATTTTGTATTTTGAGAAGTTAAGCAGTTTCAGAGTTCGAAAGTGTAGCCGGCAACTGTGGCTGCAATTCTCACAACTCATGGGCCAGTTCAAATTACATATAGTGCCAGGATTTTGTATTTGAATATTTCATATATGTCTAATAGGATAATCCATTGACCTAATTCTATATAGTTTGAGAATTTTGTTTAGTGTATGTAATGCTTAGAGCACCCATAGTAGACAATCTAAATTTATTGAAGATTGGATCTTTCACGTAAATGTGGCTTCGATCGCGGTCTCTCGCACTAAAGTTTAGTCTAAAGTCTCAGTGTATAGCTACATTTTACATATCTTGACATGTCTCAATGTTGCTAAGATTAGATAGATTGTAGTGTTGGGTGGTCTCAAAGCACCCATACATTTTTCATGTCCTTTTATTGTGTGTATTTTTATCATCTCCATAGCAACACACAAGCATCAGTGAATGAAGCGTTTTTTTTTCAGGAATGCTATACAACACATGTGTGTTTTTTGTTTTGTTGGCACATGAATTTTCTGTCCGCTGGATGAAGAATCGACGTCTGGTTGTGCCTGTTTGCCTTGCGACGCTGATTTGCCGAGCCCATGCTGAGCGTTACTGTTTGAAATCGGAAGTCGCGCCTATCGTTTTCTTGCTATCTCATTTCCACATCGTCTCGGCGAGAGGGGAAAAGGGGTTTGTCCCGGGGGCCGACGATTGTCTCGGCGTCGCGGCAATTCTACCAGCGACCTCGCCGCTCCACGCCCTCCATGTCTCTGCGCGTCGCCTCCCTCTCGTCTGCCATTGCTCGAGCTCTGGAGGTACATGAGTTCGCCGCTTTCCCCCCTTGAGTTCGTCGTCGCTCTCATCCTCCTTGCCCACCGATTGTAGATCTATGTTCCTCTGTTTCCTAAGGCCCAGCGACACCCATGGGGCGTTGCATGGAGCTGGTCTAAACTGGTGCCGATGGCCGAGAGCACCTCGCCCTGCCACCTCGACCTCTCGGCCGAGCTGGTCGGTGGCGTGGCAGCGACGTGCGGCATCGGCGGGGCCCCGGGCTCGCTCGACCGTGACTGCTGCTGCCCAGTCCTCGTGATCTGGGTCTTCGTCGCACACGCACACAACGCATTGCCCGTGCCCTCGGCGCTCGCCCAGGAGGAGGGGCTGGAGCCCAGAGGTGAGTTGACACGCTGGGCGCGGCACGATATGGAGCGGGTGAGGAGCTGCTCGAGGTCTCTGGCGGCATCTCCATCGGCCATCGCACATGACTATCTATCCTGTCCTTGGCAGCACCGCTCCAGCCAGCTCAACGAGAAAAGCAGGCTACCTCCTCTGCTCATCTCGCCCTTGACAGACTCCACCATGGTGTTCGATGAAATTCCTGTCCAGAACGTGGTATTTCCAACTCTCTCCACTCCTCCCCCACCGCTTAATCTTGACTTTCAAACAGACCTAGAACTATGTCCGAAAGAAATTCTTACTTACACACGCAATGGTTTGCCTTTACATGCTCTGATTTCTCATTTCTGTGATTGTGTCTCTACAATCATGATACTAGCACTGGGCAACTCAATTTTGTTTATGCTACCTGAAATTGTAAGTTAGTAGCCGCTTACTTCCGTGGTCCTTTGTGCAAGTTGTGGCTGCGGGACGGCAAGAGCGTGGGGTGAGCTGCAGCGGCGTGACGGTGAGAGCACGCAGGGCGAGCTGCAGCGGTGGAATGTCGAGCGTGGTTGGATTTGGTTGCGGTATGGGCTGTGGCAAACCCTGGTTGTGACCATTGGTTTTCGTCCGGATGTAGCTGCGGCACAGGCTGAGGTAGCGGTTTGGCAGCTGCTGCAGGCTTCGACCTCGTGGAGCTTCTAGACTACAAACTTCTCCATGGAGATCTCTTACAAGTTTCACATGCACACAACGCGTCGTCCCCTGCCCTGCCTCCTCTGCTCTGTGTCATCTCTCTGTTTGGAGATATCTCTGTTTTTACTTATTTTCATAATTATTGTGGATGTACTGTGTTGGGGTTTGGGTTTGGTGAACTGTTCTTGTGGATTGGATGCTAGGAGTGGGTTGGATTAATGTTGGATTGGGGAGGTGAAGTTTATTGCAACCACAAACAGGAAGTCTGATCAGCTATTGTTGTCTATGTGTTTTGTTTGGTGATGAGTTCATTTTTTGCAGTAGGTTGGCGATTTCAGAGACAGGAGCTTCTCTGATGCTTTTTTGCTGAGAATGGAGACAGGAGCTGCTAGGGGTGCATGGCGCATCAGCTCTATTAGCAGCAGGCAGATGTTCATCTGCGTTCATGGTTCCTTGCTCGGACGGCGTGCACCTGCTGCTATATGGGAATGTAATATATATCAACCACAGTTAATGCGTTTTCCTTAGCACGTTGAGTTATATGGGAATGGAATAGGACTAAAGTGTTTTAGTCCTTAGCAAGGTATATATATCATGACTGAGTTAAGGGGTTTTGTCGAACCTTTTCTTAGTGTGTCATGTAGATATGTAATGACCTGAAATGTTTTATCAGTCCAGTCCATAGGAATGGCTTTGGTAGAAAGGGGCAGCAGATAAAACTGATAACAAATCACTTCAAAGTTTCTCTCATGGATGCTGGAGATTACTTCTATCATTATTATGTGCATCTCTAATCCTTGTCCTTGTACTGGTTGTAGATCAATTTAAAGTATGAAGATGATACACCGGTTGATCGCAAAGGGTCAGGAAGAAAAGTGATCGAAAAACTATAGCAAACTAATGCTGCTGAACTTGCAAATAAAGATTTTGCATATGATGGTGAGAAGAGCATGTTCACAATTGGTGCTCTATCTCAAGTTAAAAATGAGTTCACTGTAGTTGTTGATGATGTTTCAACTGTTGTCCCTTTTTGCATGCAGGGGTTGCCTATTAGTAAGGAAATCATTCTTCCACAATAATCCTTCCAACTTTGTTGACCTGGGTGGTGGTGTAGTGGGCTATAGATGGTTTCATTCTAGTTTTCGTGCAACCTAGAGTGGACTTTCACTCAATATTGGTCTATTATATACCCTGGGTGTTTACCAGTTATGCAGACTTCTGCCTTTATAAAGATACATAAAGCTTTGAGCACGCTTCAGAGGTCATCACTTTCCAAAATTTATTATTATTATTATATATAACAATAACAATTGGTTCTAGAAAGTTGGGTTATTGCCTTATTGGTAGGTGTGGTTTTCTTAAACTTTTTTTCATGTCAAATTGGGTAGGTACTGCAAAGAAGCAACTATGATGCAGAGCCCATGCTGAAGTCATGCAGGATTACAATTGCTAGAAGTTTCACAGAAGTTGATGGTTGTCGATGTTTTACCACCGATAGCCTGCCACGGGGGCACCCGGGGCAGTTGTTCGGGCTTCGGTGAATAACGGAATTTGGCGGTTACGCAAAGAGACTCACGATTTATACTGGTTTAGGCCCTTGACTTAGTCGAGTAATAACCTTACGTCTAGTTTTGGCGTTAGCATGTTTGCGTTGTATTGCTTTGAGTATCGGGTATGCCTTCTCTTCCTTACAATGGGTACCCTCACCAGCCCTTTATAGTCCAGGCGCTGAGAGGCGTTGTTTGTGTCCTATTCGGATACAAGGTCAGATTCATAAGCTACGCTTCGGGCGCCTTTACTTGTATAGTTTGCGTTGGAGTTTCGGTTTTGCACGTTGATTTGCTCCGCGTTCTTCTTGGCGATTGGGCTGTAGGCCTTGTTACCAAGGCCTACCTCCCTACAGTATGGTCTATGGGGGGCTTTTTTGATGATATCAACACTGCATAAAGTAGTTTTTGCACGTGTGGGTATCTCACTTTTGATTCTGTTAGTACTTCGCTTATGTAATAGACTAGTCTTTGCATTTTGTATGCATGTCCGGGTTCTTCTCTCTCAACCACAATTGTTGTGCTGACAACGTTCTTGGTTGTTGTAATGTATAGCATCATGTCCTCTTTGTCTTTTGGTGGTGTCATTACTGGTGATGATGCCAAGTATTCTTTTAACTTTTGGAATGCTTCTTCTGCCTCTTCTGTCCATTCAAAATTTCCTGCCTTTTTCAATAATTTGAAGAAAGGTAGCCCTTTTTCTCCTAGTCAGGAAATGAATCTGTTGAGTGCTGCCAAACATCCTGTAAGCTTCTGTATGTCTTTAACTTTCTTTGGAGGTTTCATATCCATGATGGCTTTAACCTGCTTTGTACTTGCTTCAATTTCTCGGTTACTGACTAGAAACCCGAGTAGTTGTCCTGATGGTACCCCAAAAACACACTTTGTGGGGTTTAGCTT
This sequence comes from Miscanthus floridulus, assembly GCF_019320115.1. NCBI lineage: Eukaryota > Viridiplantae > Streptophyta > Magnoliopsida > Poales > Poaceae > Miscanthus > Miscanthus floridulus. Next base: position 27,493 of record NW_027097228.1, read on the forward strand.
CCACTGCCATGCTTTTAGATTCTTGAAAGTCTCCTCGAGGTCTTCTATCAATGATCTGGGTTCTTTTGTCTTGATTACTACATCATCAATGTATGCTTCTACATTTCTTCCGACTTGACTCCGTAAGCAAGTTTGAATTGCTCTTTGGTATGTTGCCCCTGCATTTTTTAGCCCAAAAGGCATTGATTTATAGCAATATGCCCCAAAGGGTGTAATGAACGATGTCTTGCTTTGGTCTTCTTCTCTTAAGGATATTTGATGATAGCCTGAATAGCAATCTAGAAAGGATAACAGAGCTGATCCTGCTGTCGAGTCGATGATTTGATCAATCCTTGGTGGGACATATAGATCTTTTGAGCAATGTTTGTTGAGGTATGTGTAGTCGATGCACATGCGCCATTCTTTTGAATTCTTCTTCTCTACTAGGATCGAGTTGGCAAGCCAATCCGGGTTGATTATTTCTCTGATGAATCCTGCTACCATGAGCTTGGTGATCTCTTTTTTGATTGCTGCTTTTCTGTCTGGAGCGAATCTTCGTAATTTCTGCTTAATGGGTTTGGACCCTTTGTTCACATCAATTATGTGCTCAGCTAACTCCCTTGGGACCCCTGGCATGTCTGCTGGCTTCCAAGCGAAAATATCTTTGTTGTCCTAAAGAAAGTTGGTGAGCGTGAGTTCCTATTTGGGGTCGAGATTTGCACTGATGATTGCCGTCTTCTCCGGATCACCAGTCAATAGGTCAATAGTCTTGGTAGCGGCTTCTTTTGGTGGTGCGAAGTTGCTTGGCTTCTTAGCCGGTATCTTAATCTCATCTGGGTTCATTTCATTGGTCAGCATTGCAATCTCCTTTCCTTCCTTTATATCTTGTAATCTTTCGGATATTTGTACTGCTTGTACGTCGCAATCATGTGCTTTCTTTAGATCTCATTTCAATGATAATACGCCCTTTGTTGTTGGCATCATGAGTAGTAGGTATGGATAATGTGGTACTGCCATGTATTTTGTTAAAGCTGGTCTCCCAAGTATTGCGTGGTAGCATGATTCAAAGTCTGCAACTTTGAATTTGATGAATTCTGTCCGGTATTTGTCTGGTGTGCCAAAGGTGACAGGTAGGGTTATCTGTCCGAGGGGCATAGCTACTCTGCCGGGTACTATTCCATAGAATGGTGTGCTTGTGGGTGTCATTAGACCTTCATAATCTAGATTCATCCTTTTGAGAGTATCTGCGAAAATTATGTTAAGCCCGGCTCCTCCATCGATGAGTACTTTAGTTACTGCTACTCTTGCGATAGTCAGACCTAGTGCCAGCGGGTAGCATCCTGCATTTGCTGCACTGGTCCATTGGTCTTCTCTTATGAAGTGGATGGGGTACTCTGACCAATCTAGATATCTTGGGATGGCTGGTTCAGCTACCATGATGGCTCTATGAGCTAGTTTCTCTTGTCTTTTGCTTCGTGTGTTAGGAACACCTGAAAATATCACCGCTAATTGGCGTTGGGGTTCTTGATAATCTCCTTCAGCTCTCTTTTCCTCCTTCTTGGATTCTTCTTGCTTTGGCTCTGAGTTGTTTTGATTCCTGTTTTCTCTCTTCATGAATTGCTGCTGAAAAGTGCTGCATTCAACTAACTTGTGTCTGGCCCCTGGGTGTATGTGATACGGCATGTTTTCTATGTTTTCTGGCGCTCTTCCTTGGTAGTTGTTACTTTGATAGTTGCTATTACTATTGTAACCACTATTGTTACGGTTGTTGCTATTGTTGTAGTTGCCATTGTGATTGCTACCATTGCTATCATTGTCATTGCCATTGTATCTTCTTTTGTTGTCTGTGGCTGCCACCATATTGTCCTGTCTTGGTCTTTTGTCTTGCTGTCTGTAATCGGGTCTTCTATTCTCTGGGTTGTCCCTAGCAAATATGTGCCGAGTTCTTTCTTCTGACGAAATTAGCTTCTCAACAACCCTCTTGAAGTCTTCATTTGTTCTTGGGTTCTCATTGAAATAGTCCTTGTATTGCCAGTTTGCCCAGATTCCTTCTGCAAAGGCCTCTATCACCTCCCTATCAGTAATGTCGTGGACTTGAGCCTTGAATTCTCCAAATCTTCAATAGTATTCCCTTAGACTTTCTCCTCTCCTTTGCTTTACTCCTTTCAATTTGGCTGCAGTCATTGGATGGGTAATAATGCCTACGAAGTTGTTGCAGAAAGCTTCTTGTAAGTCTTCCCAATACCTGATTGATCTTGGCCTCAATTTGTCAAACCATTGTAGCGGCATTGCTTCGAGGGCCATTGGGAAGAATAGAGCCTTGATGTCATCGTCTCCTCCAGCTAATTCAATAGATTGGGAGTAAACCCTTAGCCATTGTCTTGGTTCGACTTTGCCATCATACTTGGAATGATTTGCTGGTTTAAACTTGTGCGGTAGCTTTAAAGTTTGTAGTCTTCCTGCGAAACAAGGGAATCTATCGTATGGTTCCGTTCTTTCATAATCTGGCGATCTTGCCCTTCTGTAATAAGACTTGTCTTCTTTTAACTCAGACTCTCCGTAGTCATCTTCTTTGTCAAATCTTCTTTATATTTCTTGGTAGTGTTGGCTCAATTCTAGTTTGTTTCTTTCTTGTTGCTTTGAGTAGTGTTCTTTCCTTCCATTGATATCAGCACTTTTTACTGGTCCTATCCTTTGAAAATTTGATTTTTTGGGTGGCTGCTCCCTTTGTGGCTCATGTGGAACTTCTTCGCCAGGTTGTTTTTCTGATCCCCCGACTTCTTTCTTCTGGTCTTCTTTTGCTTTTCCGTTATTCGTGAGGGTGTACAACTCCTTTGTTAATTCTTCAATTCTTTCCCTTTTTGTATTTTTTGTGGCTTCTTTTTCCGCCTTCTTTCTGTTGTATTCCGTTAGCTCCGCTTTGTATTTATTCCAGACTTGCTTCCTTTGTTTAGCTCGGTTCCTCCTTCCAGCTTTCAATTTGTTGTTCTTTAGCCTTGCTAGTCTTTGCTCATCATTTTCATTGCTGTCGCTTTTCTCATCTAGCGAGATGTTGCCTTCTGATTCATCTGAAGATTTTATATCTGGTATCTGTGGTGGTTCCAAAGGTTGTTCTAACTGCTCTGCCATGTATACAGTATACCTCTTCCAAGCTCTTCTTGTACGGTATTCCATCCTTTGTTTGGTTGAGCTGTCTGTAGCTTCTGAACTGGATCCGAGTTCTTTTCCCTCTTGATAAGGTAGTTCTTCAACGCGCGTGCCAGTCTGGACTTTGCTTGAGGTGAAAGAACCTGGCCAAAGCACCACACAATCTTGTGGGGTCACTGTCATGATCATCCCTTCTTGTGCTCCCTCCAGGAGTATTCTTCTTGCTAAGTTCATCTTGTTTTGGGTAAAGAGTTGATAGATTGATGCCGCATTGCGCAGTCCATAAGTTCCCAAGTTCTTCTTTGAGTTGTACGGGTCATATCCCTTCGTGATCGTTGTTGCGTCTCCGAGTCCAATTAGGCTTGGCTCTTGTGCCGTGAAGATTGTCTTGGAATCGGGTTGTATCTCTTTTTCAGAGTCGGTTTCGTATCCGCTTTCTTCCTTATTCCTAGTTGTATCCGAAGTTGAGAGTTTCGTCATCTTCTCGGCGAGTTTGTATTGAACTTCGTCATCGAATTCTTTTTCTTCTCAGAGATGGGTACGAAGCTTGCCGTCGCCGTCAGCCTTGCAGATCTTAGATCCGAAGACAAAGGTTGTTCCCGCCAAAAAGGTCATCTTGAGGTTGAGGTCCACCGAACTCTCGAGAAAAAAATCGTCGAAAGCCCCTACCTGGCGCGCCAGCTGTCGATGTTTTACCACCGATAGCCTGCCATGGGGGTACCCGGGACAGTTGTTCGGGCTTCGGCGAATAGCGGAATTCGGCGGTTACGCAAAGAGACTCATGATTTATACTGGTTCAGGCCCTCAACTTGGTCGAGTAATAACCTTACGTCCAGTTTTGGCGTTAGCCTGTTTGCGTTGTATTGCTTTGAGTATCGGGTATGCCTTCTCTTCCTTACAATGGATACCCTCACCAGCCCTTTATAGTCCAGGCGCTGAGAGGCGTTGTTTGTGTCCTATTCAGATACAAGGACAGAGTCCTAAGCTGCGCTTCAGGCGCCTTTCCTTGTATAGTTTGCGTTGGAGTTTCGGTTTTGCATGTTGCTTTGCTCCGCGTTCTTCTTGGCGATTGGGCTATAGGCCTTGTTACCAAGGCCTACCTCCCTGCAGTATGGTCTATGGGGGGGCCATAGGGTTCCCCATCGACAATGGTAGGATACTACTCCCCTCTAGAAGTTTTCATCTAGAGGGGAGTAGTCCACTGAATTAGTTGTGGTTTAGAGCACTTTTATGCTGAAAGTCCACTCCCCTCTAGAAGTTTTCTTGTGATTTCTGCTGACACACACCTCATTTTGTCCTTGTCCTTAGAAAGCTGCAAAACCACCAGCCACATGAATGGTAGTTGTATTGCTTTTGATCCTATTAATATTTTGTGTTCATGAACACAAGATTCGGTTACATAATTGCAGTTAGCAATAATGTAAATTGCAAGTATCTAGCAGCGCAATTATAGTTTTGAGTATATGCAATAAGCTGGTGTTGAACCATTTGCCTCGTTTTTTTCTGCTAGAAGATTTTAGTGGCTATTGTTTTTGCTTTTTTTGCAGTCTGTCTTTTTCTGTGTAAATATTTACAGCCATTCTAGCTGATTTGATGATCTAAGTGCATGTTTTTTTTGCCAGGTGACTTCAAGGCCAACCACAACAACCCTGATGACTTATCCCATGCTGCATGATAACATAGGCTTCAACCCTGATGACATGCAGGAGGTGGTGCATTCGCTCTCATATGTGTAAGTATACCAAGCAGAGGCTCAAAAAAACTTTTAGTGTCCAGTTGTGATTTCTGTATGTTTGAGCACCAGCTTATCGTGTCCTTGTATTTTTCTCACAAATGGCGTACTGACAACAGCTACAATAGTACTGGTGATGGTTGTTTTTTGTTTGATAGAGAATTTTCTCACATACAGAATACTCAATTGGTCACAATGAACAGGGTAACAAGTGCTCTGTTACTAATAATATCTGTTGTTCATGAAAACCAGACAAGTACAATCACCAACAATGTAAATTGCAGCTATTGAGCACTGCAATTTTAGTTCTCAGCATATGCAATTGTAGTTCTGGACATAATTTAATTTAAGATTGTAACATCCTATTCATTAAACAAATTACATAAATTAATTGGCCGTTAAAATTGACTGCATCCCTCCTTTTGATTGATAAATTTTGATTTCCATTTGTTGATCATCTTTGATTTCTATGTCCTCAGTGTTCTGTTGCTTCGGGGTCAATGGGATCAATGCTACCATTTGATGTTTATTGTGGTTATCTGTGATTTGTGCCAACACATTTCATTTCTATTTATTGTGGTTTGTGATTTGTGCCAGCACAGACATTGTCCTTGTCTTTCCATAGAAAAAAATTGTTATTTGTGATTTGTGCCAACACATTTCATTTCTGTTTATTGTGATTTGTGATTTATGCTAGCGCAGACAACATTTTTTGTCCTTGTCCTTCCATAGAAAAAATTGTTATTTATGATTTGTGACAACATATTTCATTTATGTTTATTGTGATTTGTTCTGATGCCGTAGTGAATTCATCATGCAGGCAGCGTCTTGAGGCAGTTCTGCTAGTTCTGCTAGGACTAGTAAAAGAAGGTGAGGAACAACTGCAATAATGTGGTGGTTTGGTTGTTTTTGTTTTTGTTCACAATTTTGTTGTTCTGAATCACTCAGTCTGCTAAACATGTCGGCAGTGTCTTGAGGCACAAAGTGTAGTTCACCTGGAGTAACCAAGAGGATAATGCCGAGGTATGTATGTCCAGCCCTGAATTTTGTGAACTTGCTGCTGTTTTTGTTACTCCAAACCAGCTATGTAAATTCATCACTCTTTGTGAGCAGGCTCCACATTCATAAGCTGGATTTTGTATTTATATACATATACAGTATAATTGCATTAACAACATGTAGTATTTGCACTATTTGAACCATGCAATTTTCATGTTCTTGTTTTGTAATTTTTGAAGATCATAATCATTGTGCATTTTTTCACCGAGAACATCTCATGATGTGTGAGTAAATATTTTGTTTCATAGTAATTTCATCGATATAATGCATTACACTTAATCATTTTTTCATGTTCTTTGGATGCTATGCTGGAAAGATGGTGTCATTTGTGTACATTCCAATTTATGTTTACTTGTCTTTTTTATTTTACCTTTTTGTAGGAGCATCCAAATATTGTTGTCCAGCTTGTCGACCTCATTGGTATCACATCAGTAATGGAGGTAAGTAGTTATTGAACTCATTCCCCGTCTAGTTTGGTGAGTGCCTTTGGTTGGTGTTGGTCATCAAATTGATTGTAAAATAGGTGTTGATGAGATTGATTGGCGCTGATGAAACCATATACTCGAATTTCGTGGATACATTGCATTGGTTAGAGAACACAGATGTACTGAAAATGATTGTGGATAAATTTAGCTCATCAGTAAGTACACTTGATCACTCAGTAACATAGTGCTATACGACATTTGTTGGGCACTAAACCATGTCATTATTAAGCTTTGGTGTGTGTAGAGTGTGTGGGTGTTTGGGTACTTGTCCTGTATTTTCTTCTTAATAATAATGAACCGCAACTCTCCTACGTTTTTGCGAAAAATGTCATTATTATGCTGTACTTGCAGTGGTTATGGAGGTTGGTTTGTTGTCTCAGTAGAATTCATATGTTTTTTTGTATATATTTCTAGTAAATGGCTCATATATCTATTTGCCTTGATCAAACAGGACTCTCCTGAAGTGCATGCAAATGCTGCTGAAGTCCTTTCTGCCGTAACTCGATGCGCCTCTCCTGCTCTTGCTGCGAAAATATGCAGCCCAAGGTTTGTCCTTTTCATTTAATTTTTGTGCGATCAGAAAATGCAACTTTTGTGCATCATATCGCTTCCTTTGTCAGATATTATTATGTTCATTTTTCTTTGCTTGTTCCTTGTATCAGTTTTGTTGGTAGGTTGTTTTGTCACGCTCTTGAAGAGTCAAGACCAAAATCTATTCTGGTTCATTCATTGTCAGTGTGTATATCTTTGTTGGACCCCAAAAGACTAGCATCAGCCTCATACCAAGCATTTAGAAGCAACTTAACTCACGGGGCGCTGATCACAGCCAGTCCAGAAACAGTTGATGGTATGCTGGAGAGTTTAGGTGAGTGCTCTGTGCTTGATTCTTTCTACTTAATGCTACTTGTATTGTTTATATGCTTTTCACTTGTTACACCCTTGCTTTCTGTCACACACATTCTCCTTGTCATGTGCACACCTGGCATGTTTAATGAAAATATGAAATGCTTGATTGCCTTTCCGAGGACTTACCAGTATACCTGTAATCACATCTTGCATAACTCTGTAATCATGTCTGGTCAATTTCTGAGAGAGATATGCTTTCAATCTGAGTTTGATGGCCTCAACTGCTGTCCACCTTGCATAACTCTACAGTTAGGCCAGGCTCAGAAGGTCCAATTAATCGTTTCCTTCATTCAACGTGTCTCTTCAGAGCCCTTTCCTGTCTATTTTGTTTTAATAAATTATACTTCTGTTTCTTTCAGATTGTAGAGTTCGTCTCTGTTTTGCTAACAATTGGTAGCGAAATTGCTGAGAAGGAGCTAATAAACCAATCAGTGATAAAGCACTGCATCGATTTATTTTTTCTATAAGTGGGCTACTGTGTGTTTTATTCCTTAACGATCACTGTTAATGGCAAATCCTCATACATTGTCTGGTGCTGCAGGTACCCTTATAATAAATTTTTGCATTATCATGTTGAGAACATTATTGTTTCTTGCCTTGAGGTTAAAAGAAATCAATTGACTGACCATATCCTTAATGACTGCGGCCTTGTCGGTAAAGTCCTTGCCGCTGAAAAAGGTCCATCTCTACCAGTGGAGTCTAATGGGGTAAATCTATTTCTTGATACTTGTCATCTTTATTTTTTTCTTTGCTGGGCTATGTCGCCAGTATTTTGATTGTGCCTTGTGTTTGTAGCCAATGTTACCGTCAGAAGGGAAAGAACCTCCAAGAATTGGGAATATTGGACACATAACTCGAATAGCGAATAGGCTCATTCAATTGGGAAATAGTAACAGCATGATACATAGTCACTTGCAGGTATTTCTAATTTCTGTTTCATCTTTGGCCAACAATTTGGAACTATTGTGTCATACTCATTTACATTTATAAACTTGTGTTTATAGGAGAACAGCGAGTGGGTTGTATGGCAAACAGATGTCCTGGTCAAACGCAATGAGGTGGAGAACGTTTACCATTGGGCATGTGGGTATGTTTTTTCCCATCCTGGGCTTTCTTATTCTTGTGTACACTGCTGAAACACTTGTGATTTCTCTGTGGTAACTTGTATATTTCTTCCTAACCGTTGGCTAATGTTTTATGCTGCAGCCGTCCAACTTCTCTACATGATCGTGGGAGGGATAGCGATGATGACGACTTCCGAGACAGAGACTATGATGTGGCAGCACTTGCTAATAATCTGAGTCAGGCATTTCGATATGGGATATACAGCAATGATGACATTGAAGAGGTGATTTTTGTTAGTTTTTTTAGCAAGATTTTCTTGAGTTTTGAACATCATGTTCTTTTGTAGCATGCTATAATTTTGTAGAGTGGTATTTAGAAAAAAAAGTTGTGTTCAATTTTGTAGAGTGCCCCTAATTGCAGATTGCAGTTGATAAGTTAATTCATGTGTGACATATATGTCACCCCCCCCCCTCTCTCTTTCCTGGTTTCTCTACATTGTATTATGTTCTAGAAAGATTGTCAGAAAAAGGAAATTTTCTGCATTTTACTGTTGAACCCTTTCAAAATCCAAGTGACCACATGGGGGGTTTATGCAGAACTCTCCTTTGGGTTTGTTCCATTTTGTGCCTTTTTGTCTTATCTACCAAGTGCTGACTAATAGGCGCATTCTACCATAGTCTCAAAGCCATAGGCATAGTGCAGTTAACATAATAACAAATTGACAATAGTGGTGGCATTTGTCAAGTGCATATATGAGGTGAAAAGTTCATAGCTGCTGGATTGTTCCCTTTTATGCTCTCATGTACTTTTTTAAACTGTCAGAAATATCTTCATGAATCATTACGTGTGGCATAATTTCTGTTCTTTAGGTACACAGGGTGAATGTTAAAATTATGACAAACAAATGCTCTTGTTTTATTATGGCAAATTAATAGCTTCTAAGCACATTTCATGTTATAATTATACTGTGTCGAAAGAGTGTTGCTTGCAGAACTGAATTGCAGTTCTAGAAACTACTAATTGATGCATTTTGTTTTGTAATTTGTGCTTGCTTGAACAATAGGTTGTAATTTCTGCAATTTGGTTCTATATGCATGGATCAATCGGATTGATATTTACTTTTTTTTGTCCCTATTATGCACAAATAGAAAGTAGGAACCAATAACCTGCTGAATTCCAGCTTTACAATGATCAAATGAGCATTTCTTACTATTAAGAATGCTTGCTTTTTATATAAATTATTGCCAAACTGTCTATAATCTGAATGTGCTTTTAATTGTTGTTATCCCCAAATAATGCAGTATACACCGGCTATTGACATTTGGAGCATTGGATGCATATTTGCTGAGGTGTTGACTGGGAAGCCTTTATTTCCTAGTAAAAATGTTGTTCATCAGCTAGATTTGATTGACTGATCTTCTAGGCACACCGTCAATGGATAAAATTTCTCGGGTATAGTGCTATAACCAAAGAAACTCTATTTTTATTTCATCTCATGGCTCAGTGACTCCAAAGTTAATGGGCCAACTTTGGTTGCATAGAAATTATAACAGATTTTCTCTAAGTGGGCCTTCTTAAAAAACGTGTGCTACCTTGTGCTAAAACACATGGTTTCTTCTCTCTTGAAAATCATGTGTTATGCAAGCAACCAACAACCATGTGCTAGCTTGTGCTAAAACACATGGTTTTTCCTCTATTACAAATTGTGTGTTTTATAACTAACAAACAACCATGTGCTACCTTTTGTTGAAACACATGGTTGTTGGGTAGACAGACTCTTTTTTTTAAAGCTTCAACGGGGGGATTAATCCCCACCTGATTTTTTTGAATGTAGCTCATCTTACATGATTACAAGAGATTTGTGCAGGAGGTTTTCGCTATAGTAGAAAACATAGATTACATTGGATTCGAGTTCTCCGAAAGGTCAAGAACTTTGGTCCACTCTTCTATGACTCTTTTACTTTTCTTTGGCATCCTAGCTCTCCAGAGGTTTGCTTCCGCTTTGCACAGCAGAATCAGCTGCCTGACAGTGATTTGCTCTTCTCTGAAGACAAGGGCATTCCATCTTTTCCATAACTGCCAGCAGCACAGTGTTACAAACGCACTGCACTGGTCATTAGGAATGCCTCTGATCTTCTGAATGTTGTGCCAGTTGTTGCATTGGACGTTACTGGTTGACTATAGTCCGATTTGTGACCAGAACTGAATAGCTATGGGGCATTGGAAGATTAAGTGATCAGGTGTCTCTTGATCCGCACCGCAGACAAGGCAGTTTGGAGAGTCAACAATCTTTTTACAGAATAGGTTGGATCGGCATTGGATTCTACCTTTGAGGAGGAGCCAGAAGCACATCTGTACCCATGGTGGCGCAGCATTCTTCCAGATGAAGGATGATGTGGGATCATTTTCCTGCCCTTGTGCCTTGAGCAATCTGTAGATAGCCAAAGTGTCCAGTTTATCCTTGGTGTCCGGCTGTTCTGATAACTGCGATTGCTGAAGTATAACGTTTAGCTACTGGAGTTCGAGTTGGGCCTGGGTTGACAGGCGGTTCACAAAGCATCCCTGAAGGTTGGACGTGATCGCTTGCTGTACAGTGCACGCCTTTCTGATGCAATGGGAGAAGAGCCATGGAAAGCGATCTTCGAGTGCTTCATCTCCGGTCTAGACATCAGTCCAGAATAGAGTGGATTGGTCATCCCCAGCTCTACCGTTGTCAACACTTGATATAACGGTAGCAACGACTTGAGGAGGTCCCAGTGATGACCCAGGTTATCTCCTTTCATGTTTGCAATGTCAACCTTTTCCTTGATCCAGTTTGCCCAGACTGACGAGTCCGCGCGGTGAAGGCGGTGGATGAGGTTTAGAAGCAGAAAGATGTTGTGTGTGCCAAAATCCCTGATCCCGAGCCCACCCAAATCCTTGGTGGTGCAGATGGTTGGCCAGGCGACGAGGCATTTTCCGGCTGAGAAATCCTTGTTGCCAGCCCAAAGGAATGAGCGCCGACGTTTGTCCACCTGAGTTATTACCTCTTGGTCTTGGGTATAGTTGGCCAAACGGGCCGCACGGCACGGCACTAGCACGGGCATGGCCAGACACGGTCGGTAGACTAGCCGTGCCGTGCCTGTTAGTGTCGTCGTGCCGCTGTGCCGGTCTAGGCATGGCACTATCAGGTATTAGCCGTGTCGTGCCATGTCACTGGACACGGCGGCCCAGCAGTGCCCGTGCCGGCACTGGCACTATAAGTGATCAACACTTCAAACTGATCAGAATCACAAAGTCTAAATGTTCAGAATCGCAAACTGATTAGAATCACAAACTGATCAGAATCAAAGAGTCACACAAGCTGATCAGAATCACAAACTGTTCAGAATCAAAGAACTTATCAAAGAGTCACACAAAGTTACATGTTCAGAGAACTTATCAAAGACTCAAAGTCACATAATCACACAAACACAGCAGAGAACAAAATAACATTTTATTGGGAGCTTTAATGCAATGGCTGCCTCATTAAAAACTTGTCTAGGTAAAACTCACCCGTGTGAGAAACCCTAAACAGAAAAAAAGAGTACAGCCCAACTCCAATTATAAAGTTCATCAAAGTTCAGTCCATAGTCCATAATATTACAGTACCATTACATAAATGATAACTAATCGAGATAAAGTTCTTCAAATGCTTCTTCAAGCTCCTTGTCCTCCACCATGTGTTGCAGCCGAGCTTCAGCAGCCTCCCAATCTTTGATGCAGGTCAGCATCTCCACCATTTCAGGCTTTAGCTTCCTCCGTCGCTCCTCGATGATCCTGCCAGTCATACTAAAAGTGGATTCTGAAGATATGGTTGAAACAGGAACAGTTAAAATATCTTTAGCCATGATTGACAGCACTGGATATGTGAGTTTGTGCTGATGCCACCAGTCCAAGATGTTAAAATCATCATCTAAATGGTTCACAGTGTCACAGTCCAAGTAAGAAACAAGTTCAGAAACATTAGAACCTGAAGAACTTGCAGCCTGCAGCAGGGCAGTTGCAGATGTATCTCTAGCCATGATTAGAGTAGCAGCTGCAGTATGCATACCACCACCGCCGCCAACATCACTATCATCATCATAAATTTTATCTTAAGCAGACCTTTTTTACC
>NW_027097229.1:0-80000 GCF_019320115.1 Miscanthus floridulus
ACATGATGAAGTATTGATATATAAACTACGACAACATATTATTAAACTTCCATTTATAAAAGCATTTGGTGAGAGTTATAAATAACAACTACGATCGCAGCGTAAAGAAAATCTTCTCTGAGCCCACCAGGAGGAATCCACACACAAAGGTCAGCTCAAGCATCCACCTGTCACCTGCAACAGGGGGAATAAAACCCTGAGTACTCAATTGTACTCAGCAAGACTTACCCGACAGGAGAAAAGAAAAGACTCCAAGGATATGCAAGGCCATCTAGCTTGTGGGTTTATTGCATTTGCAGGAAGCATTACTAAGCATGTGTCCTTATGTTCGATTTTTATTAATAGCCGCATTGGTTCAATAACTAACCATTCTATGTAAGCACCTGTGCTACTTTCAAACAGGTGGTAAGCAATCAGATTTCCTTTGTTCATCTTCCATCTTTCATCTTTTAGTTCTTACTACGATGCTAAACCGTAGACAAGCCGTACCGGATAGCCCGACGATTCGCGAATCAATGCCCCCAGCTGGGTACCCCGAAAACACACGCCCCGCTTGTACCCCAGGCACAAGCGGGACCAACCCATCACTCTCCTGTCCCGGGTGTCCAGGTCTCCGTCCAAACTGGGACTCCAAGCCCCCGCCCCTGAGTCCCGGACTCAGTGCGGCGCAAGGACCTCCTCCACCAAAAACAAACCCTAACAGTCGGTCCGAAAAGAGCCGGATCCGCGACAAGAGAGCAACAAGTCTTCCAAGCGCCCATACACAAGTATGTGTTCGGGATAATAAGTCTGTGACCTGCCCAGAGTCATATGCAACGATCGGTCCTTAACCGACCAGACAGGGAAAAACGGTGTAACCAAGCTATGACCCGCCTCCGCGGCGACACAACTTCTTACACCCACCAATACCCAAACCATATCCCTGCCCGGTCACCATTTTTCTTTCCACCATTTATATATTCCAAGTGATAATCATATAGTAACATATTTCCTATATCTCGCGAGTGACAGGCAATCACTCGACTTCTACCAGAGTCCTGTAGCATAGCAATCTACACGATCCTGTCATACTAGTAAGACTCATAGGATAAAGATATATATATGCAAGTGAGCTTCATTCAACTCCTTGAAACTTAATGCACAAATATAATTTAAACTGCAGAAAGGTAGGGGTTATGCACCGGGGCTTGCCTGGGTAAGATATATTAAAAGTTAGTATCTGCATCTTCAGATCATCCACCATCAACTGGATAGAAGGCCCATTGCCTCATCTTCGGATTCCCAATCATCCTTCAGTTGATCCGTTGATCCATCATCGTACCTACATGATATGCATGCGATGCAATGCAAAGATGTAATTAATCAACTGCAATCGTGACTCGTATAATACGACGTACGCCTCTCGAGTTAATGGGCTAGTTCTAACGACGACCGTACTTAGGCTACATATACACGTTGTCGGATAAGGCGTTATTTCCCAACAATTAGCTTAGTTATATAAACCCAAGTTGTTTCTTTATTCCTATCTATCGATTTAATCGTTATTCGAAATAGAGCATTATTAGCTACCTAGCAAACTAATTATTGTTGCTACAAAAATTACAGTAGGTAGATTATAATATTAGTAGTTTACTGTCAAATTTTTAGAGTCAACACTATTACCGATTTATCCGAGAAATTCCTACAAGTTCATCTTTTACAATATTAAGCATTTTAAAATAATTATATAGCTCCCCAAAAATATTACCAAACTATGTGAACCAAATATACTAACAGGTAGAGCATGATTTAGGAGACTAACAAAACTGGTTTCATAAATTTTGGATCACTACACAGATTTATATTGATTTTACAGTTTTGTCTTACAAGCGAATTTAGAAATTGCTTAAGAAAAATAAAGAGGCCAGCAATCCTACTCGAACCAGCGGCGGTGACAATCGTGGACGGCCCAGCAGCGGTGTGGCAGCGGTGCAGGTGGCCCAGCAGCGTACTGGCGGCCCAGGCGGGGAAGCAGCAGCCCAGCCCAGCGCGCAGCAGCCAGCGGCAGGCAGGCCAACGGCCCACGCGCGGCGCGATGAGCAGGCCGGCCCACCCAGCTAGGGCCGGACAACGGTGGCGGCATTTTTGCGAAACGACCCCTACGCTTTTCTCTAATCAATCCTAAGTCCAGAGTACTGTTCAATGAGTCATGTATTTTTGCAGTAAAGAACCCGTATAACGTTTTTGCTTGGATTTATACCCCTTCCTCACCTTATCTTCTTCCCAGGGACAGAGTGCATGGAGTAGAGGAGGTCCGCTCGGTGGACATGGCGCGGCAACGCTTGGGACTACGGCCGGAGGTGGAGCAGCGTGGGGAGATGCACGGACTCGGCACACACGCGCGCAACGACGGACCACCGGCACGGAAGAGAACAGCGCAAGGTCTGGCGCGGCCGCAGAGGCGCTGCAGGCGCGCGGAACCTCGGCACCAACGGCAAGGCGAGCATCTGGCCGTGGCGGCCATGGCGGCTCTGCTGGACCAGCGCGGGCCGCGGATAAAGACAGCGAGGCACGACGGCTGCTGCGGTTACGGCGCGGGCAGTAGCAAGGCACGGGCGCACGAAAGGAGCAGCGGACGACTGCGTGCGCTCGCGCAGGGGAAAGCCGGCACCTGCGGGCGGTGGCGCGGGACAGCGTAGGCTCGGACGCGCTGCGCGAGGAAAGCTGGACGACGGCGGGCGTGGCCTAGCCAGTGCTGCAGGGCACACGGCGCGACTGCGGCTTGGCAGTGGAGAGTGGCGGGGGCAAGTCAGAGCAGCGGCCTGGCGTGCGGTGGCGCAGAGGGAAAAGCCAGAGCTGGGAGATGGAGCCTCCTCCACGACAGCAGAAAAAAAGGAGGTGGTGAGGAACAGCGCGAGAAACGTCGTACATGCTAGCAGTGGCGGAGGACGGAATATATTTAAGGTATGGCGATTTGATGATAGCGTAAACTGAGCTTTCTAAACTGAGTAGTGATGAACAAACAACAATTAATCAAGAGGCCGTAGGGTTCATTCTCGGTGCTCTCGGTTGAAGAAAGAATAATTAAATAATAAACAACTGAACAAAAAAAATAATTAAATAGGTTTGTGACTTCGTGTGATCTTAGCACCTTGCGGCTTGCGGGGCTAGGGCGGCAGCACCAGGCCTCCAGCAGTGTTCATATGAATGGCTACATTAATTAATTAACTAGACTGCAAAGCACCGGATGGTGGCCAGCAATTTGCAGGGGCATACTTGGCGGAGCTCAGGTATGGCGAGGGCCATACCATGCCCTACTGAGTCCTCCGCCGCTGCATGCTAGGACACTGACGCGGTGACAGGATGGGACTGCTCAGCGTGGCCGGCAGCGGTGAGCCAGCGCGTGCACAGGGAAATGAAAATGACCCGGAGTGACACGAGCAGAGCCACGTGCTGGCGGCAGGCCGGTGCAGGACGCAGTCAGAAGCAAGAATGGGCATAGCTGCGACGGCTCGGCTGCGGTGCTCCCATTAAAATATTCAGACAAGACCACTCTGTACTGCATTTGTTGTTTGCCTTTACAGACAACCCACTGACCGCGAGTACGGAACGATCAACCTGTACTATATATATATATATATATCCATTGTTGTCTCATCTGTCATCACGTTTTGTTAACTGTTATGCTCCCGTAGCTAGCTTGTTCAATTCAATCTAATCGAGCGCTCGTCGTTACGTGCCACGACGCCTAATTAAGCAAGCCACAGGGCTTTTATTAGGACAGTAATAGCCAAACGTCGGGTCTGTTTCACAGACGCTAGCTAGCCAGTGGGTCTGACGAGAGTAGAGAGTGTGTGTGTGTGTGTGTGTGTGTATATATATATATATATATATATATATATATATATATATATATATATATATATATATATATATATATATATAACGGTATACTAATTTACACAAATTGTAACATTTAGGCACAGGGAAAATTGTACAAGGCAATAGCAAGGACATGCAACGGAGACAAGAAAAGGCATTGAAAAAGCAGGCGCGCGAGATAGAGCGGAAAAGAAAAAGGACCTGTCGCACCGCCGCGCCCATAAAAATATCGTATGCGATAGCTCGTACTCGTACCAGGCCATGGAACAAAATATTAAAACGTTATGTGATTATTTCACGCGAAACAAGCCGCCACAAACAATGCTTTAAATATACTTGACGCGAAAAGCTAGTTTTTAAAATTTTAAAATCCGAGAAAATCGTTTCGAAAATTTTATTAGACCTAAATCGCAATGCTAAACGAGACCGTAACACCGAGGTGTTACAACCAACCCCTTAAAAAGAATCTCGTCCCGAGATTCGAAACTGGAACCAGAAAAGGGGAAACGCGATTACATTCCGTAGATCAGGGATTACACGAAAGATTACACGACTTCGAATACTAAACCCCACGGGAATTTAGGGATACATGGTTAAGAGCAACTTGGTACAACCGAGTCCTACTCCAGAAGTCAAGATAGATGAGGACAATGGAGAAACAACAAGATAATGATTATCCAAAACATGGCGTATCACCAACAAATCCAGAAACAGTCGACTGAGAAGTAAAACATCGTGAATCCTAAGGCCAACTAACCAAGGGAACTTAAACTTCTTCGACGAACTGGATCCCTTCTTCTTCTCAGATCACACCATCACCTCAGACAGCCGAACCTAGCTTCACAATGTCGACTGGATCTCGTAGCTATGCTCCGAATACGGGGGAATAGGGATGAAGAAGAAAAGCAAGGACCAAGGGTATTTATAGAGACGAACGGAGAGAGAAAAAAACAACACACCGGAGGCGGATGCGGCGGGGATGGGATACACAGACGGTGCATGCTGTGGAGATAAGGCCGAAAACATGGCGTGCTTCCTGCGCGAGCGGCGGAGGGGAAAATAAAGGAGAGTAGGGGAGGTCCGCTCGACGAGGCAGGCATGCGGACGGTCGTGTCACCAAAAGACGAAGGAAAAGAGAGGGAAGGGGGTCCGGTACGAGAGACGAGGCGTGAGAGTCGAGAGCCGACCGGATGCTGGGGAAAAGGAGCAACGCACAATGCACAAGGACGACGAGCACTGCACGATGTCGCGGCCACGCGAAAACGGGACGATAATGGACCCGACACCGACGGCGTTCGCAGGGCACGCAGCGAAATGACCCAACATGCGTAGCGGTCAACTAAGCACAGGGCTTTGGACAAGACGTCCACTCAGACTTTTATGACTATCCACGGCTAACATTCCGTTACTACTCTTCTTTTGCTATCCTTCCTTGACCACATCCGTCTTTTCTGTAAACCCAGATCATGTCATTCTTTCTTTTTCCAAACCATCTCTTGTTTACCTTGAGAGAACACTTCTGCATCACCCCGTTGTGGATTTCCTGTTTGAACACCTGAACATTTCCAAGGAGAAAATTTTAAAACAAAACGGTACGGCGGTGTAACTTGGTAAAGGTACTTGGTCAACAACCTCGATACCAGCGCATGCCGAGCAGCGTCACCATGTGGCAGCTGTTCCACAGGGAGCCCTCGGTTTCGTCGCGGCACCATAAGCTTTTAACCAGGCAACTATCACCAACTTACACGCCATGAAGGCGGTGGGGGTCATAGACCACCGAGTAAGGGGAGTATTGCAAGGGAAAATTCAAACAACAAAAGTTCCCTTCACAACAAGGGACAAGGAATTCAAATCCAACGACGGATTTGTTTTTAAAAAAATTCAAGTGTTCAGCTGGGGCATCCACAGTTAGTCGATACAGTGTCCAATAACATCCCATCACGGCTGATCTGCTGGCATCTGAATGGCAACTTTTCTTGCAACCCGCTTAATATCGCCCTTGAAAACTTTAAGCACATCTAACGAAACTTTAAGGTAGATGAACGCAATAAACATAGTGAACTAGATAAATGCAGGTTCCAACGATCTTACACGGGTACCATGATAGGCATTCAGGCTCCCTTATAAAGGCGGAGAGCTCAGTGGTCCTGGCACGGTTCACCAGGGTTCTCGCGCGAGATCACTACGATGGATCGACCAAATTCCGTGCATTCGAGGCAAGCGACGTGCGATGTCATTACTGACTAGTACGACTGTAGGGCAAGGGTCCGACAAGAGCACAGAAAAGGGGTGCGGAGAGACATGGGTCACGACCAGCGCGAACCACGGGCGAACGCGAAACACGAAGCCATAGTGCGGACCTAACTCTAGAACAGGAACGAGTCAGACGTGCACAATACGACGCGCGTGACACCTATGGATGGCGTATCTACCAGCAATACAAGCGCTACAATGCACAAACGGAATATGCATGAATGCATGTCCTATACGTCCTTCCACTGTTGCCAACATATAGGGCAACCGTTCTCAGATTTTTGGCACATCGTTCTCTCCCTGTAACTAGTCGATACTATCGAACTATGCTCGAGTCAGTGTACCTGCAGAAAACTTGATCAAGCCTATCTAAGTCAGCAGAGTGCCATCAATCCTGGATACATAACCATAGTAATAGGGCTACTTATATAACTTCGCATATAAACGTCCTAACTTTTTGCAACAATGGGTTGTCAAATTTTAGTTTAGAAAAGGTTTTCGAAGCTTTATTTCCTCATTTATGCTCTGATACCAACTGTGGCAGAACCGCCTAATCTAATGCCTCACAGGAGTGCTTGTCTTCCATTAGACACTAAGCACTCGAGGGAGAACACTAAATTACTCGGTTCCGTCGGACACACCCCAGGGGAGAACCCGAAAATCCACATTTTTGCCATTAGGATCACAAATGAGAGAATAAAGCTTACATCATTCGTAACCATTTCTTACATCACTTTTTAATACAATGTTAGAGTATAATATCTATTAATATAACAGCGGAATGAAATCATATTATCAGAGTTGTAAACAATTTAATTGAACAGCGGAATATAAACATGTGATCAGAGTTACAGCGGAAATAAACCTCTATTAATGACATGATGAAGTATTGATATATAAACTACGACAACATATTATTAAACTTCCATTTATAAAAGCATTTGGTGAGAGTTATAAATAACAACTACAATCGCAGCGTAAAGGAAATCCTCTCTGAGCCCATCAGGAGGAATCCACACACAAAAGTCAGCTCAAGCATCCACCTGTCACCTACAACAGGGGGAATAAAACCCTGAGTACTTAATTGTACTCAGCAAGACTTACCCGACAGGAGAAAAGAAAAGACTCCAAGGATATGCAAGGCCATCTAGCTTGTGGGTTTATTGCATTTGCAGGAAGCATTACTAAGCATGTGTCCTTATGTTCGATTTTTATTAATAGCCGCATTGGTTCATTAACTAACCATTCTATGTAAGCACCTGTGCTACTTTCAAGCAGGTGGTAAGCAATCAGATTTCCTTTATTCATCTTCCATCTTTCATCTTTTAGTTCTTACTACGATGCTAAACCGTAGACAAGCCGTACCGGATAGCCCGACGATTCGCGAATCAATGCCCCCAGCTGGGTACCCCGAAAACACACGCCCCGCTTGTACCCCAGGCACAAGCGGGACCAACCCATCACTCTCCTGTCCCGGGTGTCCAGGTCCCCGTCCAAACTAGGACTCCAAGCCCCCGCCCCTGAGTCCTGGACTCAGTGCGGCGCAAGGACCTCCTCCACCAAAAACAAACCCTAACAGTCGGTCCGAAAAGAGCCGGATCCGCGACAAGAGAGCAACAAGTCTTCCAAGCGCCCATACACAAGTATGTGCTCGGGATAATAAGTCTGTGACCTGCCCAGAGTCATATGCAACGATCGGTCCTTAACCGACCAGACAGGGAAAAACTGTGTAACCAAGCTATGACCCGCCTCCGCGGCGACACAACTTCTTACACCCACCAATACCCAAACCATATCCCTGCCCGGTCACCATTTTTCTTTCCACCATTTATATATTTCAAGTGATAATCATATAGTAACATATTTCCTATATCTCGCGAGTGACAGGCAATCACTCGACTTCTACCGGAGTCCTGTAGCATAGCAATCTACACGATCCTGTCATACTAGTAAGACTCATAGGATAAAGATATATATATGCAAGTGAGCTTCATTCAACTCCTTGAAACTTAATGCACAAATATAATTTAAACTGCAGAAAGGTAGGGGTTATGCACCGGGGCTTGCCTGGGTAAGATATATTAAAAGTTAGTATCTGCATCTTCAGATCATCCACCATCAACTGGATAGAAGGCCCATTGCCTCATCTTCGGATTCCCAATTATCCTTCAGTTGATCCGTTGATCCATCATCGTACCTACATGATATGCATGCGATGCAATGCAAAGATGTAATTAATCAACTGCAATCGTGACTCGTATAATACGACGTACGCCTCTCGAGTTAATGGGCTAGTTCTAACGACGACCGTACTTAGGCTACATATACACGTTGTCGGATAAGGCGTTATTTCCCAACAATTAGCTTAGTTATATAAACCCAAGTTGTTTCTTTATTCCTATCTATCGATTTAATCGTTATTCGAAATAGAGCATTATTAGCTACCTAGCAAACTAATTATTGTTGCTACAAAAATTACAGTAGGTAGATTATAATATTAGTAGTTTACTGTCAAATTTTTAGAGTCAACACTATTACCGATTTATCCGAGAAATTCCTACAAGTTCATCTTTTACAATATTAAGCATTTTAAAATAATTATATAGCTCCCCAAAAATATTACCAAACTATGTGAACCAAATATACTAACAGGTAGAGCATGATTTAGGAGACTAACAAAACTGGTTTCATAAATTTTGGATCACTACACAGATTTATATTGATTTTACAGTTTTGTCTTACAAGCGAATTTAGAAATTGCTTAAGAAAAATAAAGAGGCCAGCAATCCTACTCGAACCAGCGGCGGTGACAATCGTGGACGGCCCAGCAGCGGTGTGGCAGCGGTGCAGGTGGCCCAGCAGCGTACTGGCGGCCCAGGCGGGGAAGCAGCAGCCCAGCCCAGCGCGCAGCAGCCAGCGGTAGGCAGGCCAATGGCCCACGCGCGACACGATGAGCAGGCCGGCCCACCCAGCCAGGGCCGGACAACGGCGGCGGCGTTTTTGCGAAACGACCCCTACGCTTTTCTCTAATCAATCCTAAGTCCATAGTACTGTTCAATGAGTCATGTATTTTTGCAGTAAAGAACCCGTATAACGTTTTTGCTTGGATTTATACCCCTTCCTCACCTTATCTTCTTCCCAGGGACAGAGTGCATGGAGCAGAGGAGGTCCGCTCGGTGGACATGGCGCGGCAACGCTTGGGACTGTGGCCGGAGGTGGAGCAGCGTGGGGAGATGCACGGACTCGGCACACACGCGCGCAACGACGGACCACCGGCACGGAAGAGAACAGCGCGAGGTCTGGCGCGGCCGCAGAGGCGCTGCAGGCACACGGAACCTCGGCACCAACGGCAAGGCGAGCATCTGGCCGTGGCGGCCACGGCGGCGCTGCTGGACCAGCGCAGGCCGCGGATAAAGACAGCGAGGCACGACGGCTGCTGCGGTTACGGCGCGAGCAGCAGCGAGGCACGGGCGCACGGAAGGAGCAGCGGACGACTACGTGCGCTCGCGCAGGGGAAAGCTGGCACCTGCGGGCGGTGGCGCGGGACAGCGTAGGCTCGGACGCGCTGCGCGAGGAAAGCTGGATGACGGCGGGCGTGGCCTAGCCGGTGCTGCAGGGCACACGGCGCGACTGTGGCTTGGCAGTGGAGAGTGGCGTGGGCAAGTCAGAGCAGCGGCCTGGCGTGCGGTGGCGCAGAGGGAAAAGCCAGAGCTGGGAGATGGAGCCTCCTCCACGACAGCAGAAAAAAAGGAGGAGGTGAGGAACAGCGCGAGAAACGTCGTACATGCTAGCAGTGGCGGAGGACGGAATATATTTAAGGTATGGCGATTTGATGATAGCGTAAACTGAGCTTTCTAAACTGAGTAGTGATGAACAAACAACAATTAATCAAGAGGCCGTAGGGTTCATTCTCGGTGCTCTCGGTTGAAGAAAGAATAATTAAATAATAAACAACTGAACAAAAAAATAATTAAATAGGTTTGTGACTTCGTGTGATCTTAGCATCTTGCGGCTTGCAGGGCTAGGGCGGCAGCACCAGGCCTCCAGCAGTGTTCATATGAATGGCTACATTAATTAATTAACTAGACTGCAAAGCACCGGATGGCGGCCAGCAATTTGCAGGGGCATACTTGGCGGAGCTCAGGTATGGCGAGGGCCATACCATGCCCTACTGAGTCCTCCGCCGCTGCATGCTAGGACACTGACGCGGTGACAGGATGGGACTGCTCAGCGTGGCCGGCAGCGGTGAGCCAGCGCGTGCACAGGGAAATGAAAATGACCCGGAGTGACACGAGCAGAGCCACGTGCTGGCGGCAGGCCGGTGCAGGACGCAGTCAGAAGCAAGAACGGGCATAGCTGCGACGGCTCGGCTGCGGTGCTCCCATTAAAATATTCAGACAAGACCACTCTGTACTGCATTTGTTGTTTGCCTTCACAGACAACCCACTGACCGCGAGTACGGAACGATCAACCTGTACTATATATATATATATATATATATATATATATATATATATATATATATATATATATATATATATATATATCCATTGTTGTCTCATCTGTCATCACGTTTTGTTAACTGTTCTGCTCCCGTAGCTAGCTTGTTCAATCCAATCTAATCGAGCGCTCGTCGTTACGTGCCGCGACGCCTAATTAAGCAAGCCATAGGGTACTTTTATTAGGACAGTAATAGCCAAACGTCGGGTCTGTTTCACAGACGCTAGCTAGCCAGTGGGTCTGACGAGAGTAGAGTGTATATATATATAACGGTATACTAATTTACACAAATTGTAATATTTAGGCACAGGAAAAATTGTACAAGGCAATAGCAAGGACATGCAACGGAGACAAGAAAAGGCATTGAAAAAGCAGGCGCGCGAGATAGAGCGGAAAAGAAAAAGGACCTGTCGCACCGCCGCGCCCATAAAAATATCGTATGCGATAGCTCGTACTCGTACCAGGCCATGGAACAAAATATTAAAACGTTATGTGATTATTTCACGTGAAACAAGCCGCCACAAACAATGCTTTAAATATACTTGACGCGAAAAGCTAGTTTTTAAAATTTTAAAATCCGAGAAAATCGTTTCAAAAATTTTATTAGACCTAAATCGCAATGCTAAACGAGACCGTAACACCGAGGTGTTACAATTAGTGTGCTCTCAAAGACTAACTAAAGAGCAACACTAATCAAACAAACAAGCTCTCACAACTAACTACACTAAAGAGCTTGATAACTAGTTTGCGGTAATGTAAGAGTGAGCAAGAGAGTTATACCGCCGTGTAGTGGTAGGAACCAATCAATCACAATGATGAATACCAATGTAGACCAATCACCTCAGAATCAAATGATGAACACAATGATTTTTACCGAGGTTCACTTGCTTGCCGGCAAGCTAGTCCTCGTTGTGGCAATTCACTCACTTGGAGGTTCACGCACTGATTGGCATCACTCGCCAAACCCTCAATAGGGTGCCGCACAACCAACACAAGATGAGGATCACACAAGCCACAAGCAATTTACTAGAGTACCTTTTGGTGCTCCACCGGGGAAAGGTCAAGAACCCCTCACAATCATCACAATCGGAGTCGGAGACAATCACTTCCTCCACTCAACGATCCTTGCTGCTCCAAGCCATCTAGGTGGTAGCAACCACCAAGAGTAACAAGAGAAATCCGTAGCGAAACACAATCACCAAGTGCCTCTATGCAATCACTCAAGCAATGCACTTGGATTCACTCCCAATCTCACTATGATGATGAATCAATGATCTAGATGAGTGGGAGGGCTTTGGCTAAGCTCACAAGTATGCTATGTCAATAGAAATGGCCAAAGAGAGTGAGCTTGAGCCGGCCATGGGACTATAAATAGATCCCCAATCAAATAGAGCCGTTATACCCCTTCACTGGGCAAAACGCGTTCTGACCGGACGCTCCGGTCAGACTGACCGGACGCTGGCCCTCAGCGTCCGGTCGCTTGATGTCAGCCACGTGTCCAGACTCAACGGTCATCAGCCTCGACCGGACGCTGCTTCTTCAAACTGACCGGACGCTGAAGCCCCTGCGTCCGGTCGTTTACAGTAAGCTCCTGAGCATGACCGGACGCGTCCGGTCAACTCGACCAGACGCAGCCCAGCGTCTGGTGCTTAACCCTAAGCACTGTGCCGACCGACAGCCTAACCAGACGCACTACTTCAGCGTTCGGTCACTGTTAAACAGTGAGACCGAATTCCTTTCTCCTCTATCTTCTTTACCCTTGATCCAATATGCCAACCACAAGAATTTGCATCCGGCGCAATAGAAAATGGGCAATTCATTTTCCCGAAACCCATCTCAACCCTGTAAACACCACCTCCTTTGTAAATGTGCCAACACCACCAAGTGTATCACCTTGTGCACAAGTGTTAGCATATCTTCACAAACATTTTCAAAGGTGTTAGCACTCCACTAGATCCTAAATGCATATGCAATGAGTTAGAGCATCTAGTGGCACTTTGATAACCGTATTCCGATACGAGTTTCACCCCTCTTAATAGTACGGCTATCAATCCTAAATGTGATCACACTCTCTAAGTATCTTGATCACCAAAACAAAATAGCTCATATGGTTTATACCTTTGCCTTGAGCTTTTTGTTTTTCTCTTTCTTCTTTTCCAAGTCCAAGCACTTGATCATCATCATGGTATCATCATCATCATGCTATGCTCTTCTTTTGCTTCATCACTTGGAGTGTGCTACCTATCTCATGATCACTTGATAAACTAGGTTAGCACTTAGGGTTTCATCAATTCACCAAAACCAAACTAGAGCTTTCACCCATGTCGACTGTGTGTTCTCCAAACACACTAGGTGGTAAGCCTTTTGTACGCGGATCCGCAAGCACTTGCTTGTTACTTTTATGTTCAATACTTTCAGTATGATTCTAGACTTTCTTCTTCACAACGTATAACTTTAACGTCAACGTGTTTGGCAGCACACTTGACCTGTTGTTATAGGAGCGAACTTCTTAAATGGTTACTGCTGTTGTATACCATTATTAATTCTGGGTGTAAGTTCTTTTAACCATTTCGCCTGTCCTTAAGCCTCATAACAAGCTATACCATGGGTATGCATCTTTGATGACACCATAACTGTTTCTTTGGAGCTTTTCCACAATAAAATTCCAACTGCGAGTGTTAGCTACTATGTGGGTTTCACTAAACATCTCGCCGAAAGTTAACTTTTATACCCACAACTATTTGAGAGTACTTATTCTTTCTTACTCACCATGAGGCATATAAATCTTTGCACAATTGCAAAACATTCTCAACTCTATTCCAGTGATCTATATCTGGACTGGACTTCTGCCAAAACCATCCCGGATACATAAACTGTGTCAGGGTAAGTTCTTGCTTATAAGCATTCAGTAAGCTTCCAACAACTGAAGCATATAGGACGTCCATTTGATCGATCTCATATTTATTCTTGGAACACTGAAAGTTTCGAAAACTATTACCCTTGACTATAGGAACAGGCGCAAGTTTATTCACATATATACTTTATTTCTTTAGAATCTTCTCTAAGTATACACTTGAGATAGTTCTAATACCCCTTTTCCTTTTATCTCGGTAAGTTCCAATTCCTGGAACGAATGATGCTTTACCAAGACCATTCTCATTGAAACTTGAGGACAAGAACTACTTCTTCTCCAATAGTAGAATAACACCACTACTAGCGAGTAAGGTGCTACCCACATGCAGGATTAGGAAAATAAATTTCCCATGTTTAAACTTTGCATAAATACAATTGTCCTCTACATTCTCTTTAAAACTCAAACTTTCTTATTGTACTGTCAAACTTTAAGTACCAATGTCTTGAAGTTTGCTTTAATCCATAAATGGATTTCTTTAGGCAACATCCCTTACATTCTTTTCCTTTTACGACAAAACCTTTTGAGTTATGCCATGTAAACTTTTTCATACAAATCCCTGTTGAGGAATGTGTCTTTTCATCCTTCTGATGTTACTGTAAATCGTAATGTGCTACTAACACCATTATGATTCTAAAAGAATCTTTGCATGCTCATTATAATCTATTCCTTCTCTTTGTGTAAATCATTTCGCCATAAGTGGTCCTTTATAGCTTTCAATATACCCTTTGGATATCTTTCTATATTCTCTTTGGAGTCACCTTTTTTCTTGTAGACCCATTACAGCCTACTGTTTTGGCTCCATTAGGAATTTCTTCTAAGTCCCAAACATCGTTGGTATTTATCGATTTCATTTCATCTTCCTTTGCTTCCTGCCATTTAGACGAGTGAACGCCACTCATGGCTTTTTCAAATAAGGTGGAATTACTCTCCATTTGAATTTCTTTCTTAACATTGACTCCTTAGTCACCAGAAATATCTGATTTTCTTATTCTTTGAGACCTTCTGGGGCCTCGTGGCACTTCTTTCATATGGGGCTATTGTTACTCTTCATTGCCAAAAGGCAATTATTCTATAGCCTCCTGTATCACAAGATCCTTGTTTACTTATTCATCTTCTTTAAGAGCTAACATCTGGTGTTGTATATGTCATACAACATCAGCATGTATAAAGCAATTTGTTGCTCTAAAAACACTATAGTGGATATGTAATCCCACTTCTATTCAAGCCTTAGGTATCTACATACCATGCTCCCCCAGATTACTCCATCTTCTGTAAAGATGGTGTATCTTCAAATTTCTTATTTTGGGTTTAATCTGCTAAAAAAACTCATACGGCGCGTTTAGCACCGCCTTGATAACTCTGAACTCGTCCAGTATGAATACTAGCCGACTATGCTATCTTCCTATCGGAACTATAAAAAGTCCAGGAATTTAGCTATTTCTTTACTTTAGGGGTATCGTTATTATGACCGTCTTACTCCCTCAACGATCACATTCATCTTTTATAGATCACTTTTACCTTCAATGCATAGTATGCATTGCATTATCTGAAGTATGGGGAAGTATCTTTCTTAATTGTCTTTCTTAATTAATCTTACATTCTCCCCCTCGAAATGTGGTATGAACTTTTCTACCACAATTTCGAAACATTCAGAACTCTTGTGAATGAGGAAACTTTGATTACTTACTTCATCCACATGATTACATTATGCAAACAAAATTCGTTTGGGAGTACATTTTCCTCATTACACTTCAAAACTCAACATATTCTATTATTATCAATACTTCTGCAAGTCACACTTGCATATCATTCTTATCTTTTAGTTCATATGCAACTTTCTTTTGTTCTTAAACTCATTGAGTACTTAATGACCATGACACAATCAGAGTGTACGGTCAATTCTAGGATAGCATAAGAGCTACCCCAAACTTCTCTCCATGCGCGGAATACACTTAGAGCACATGAGTCATCATATCCTTCTCCCGCCATGCGGGATAAGTACTATGCCAACTTCACCCCGTCATGCGGGTATTTTCTCAAACTTTTCCCGCCATACGGGTACTATCACAACCTTTTCCCGCCATGCGAGATAATTCCCTTGAACGGACATAATTGCCAGGATTGGCTCGTGTTCAATCATCAAATTTAGAAATAAATCCGAATATTCTTTTAACACACATGTTTAATCCATGTATATGACTTTTACAACTCTCATAAGTGAAACTGAAAATAAGTTCTTCTTCATAGAGAATACATAAAAGACATTTCTCAATGAAGACTCTCATTAATCTATCTCTTTTCTTAGATCAATATCCTAGAATTCTTTTCTTTTGAAGCCATTCTTTAAAGAGAACACAGTCTCTTAAACAATGGCATTCTTTCATACATAACTTGCCATTAGGCATTTCATCATCTGAGTCACAAGTACCCAGCTCATTTCTCTTACCGCCTTCAAGAATGAAAGCATGGAGGTCTTTTGTCTAAAAAAAAATATTCAACAATAATGCTCATTAAACTTTGAAATCTTTATGTTCTATTCTATATCACCGTTGGGCAGAAATAGAATAAAACATCATTCTTCTCCATTAATTCCACATCACCGTTGGGTAGAGATGGAATTAACGTATAGAACCTCAATAACCTTGAAAACATATAACTGCTCCTCAAAATTAAATTCTCCTGTTGGTTCGAATTTAATTAGAAGACAATCGACTTCATTGCAGCGGAAACATAAAAATACATTTCTCTAGTTTAAGAGCATTCCTTGATCTTTATCTTTTCTCTGAAAATTTGGTCACTTTGATGCAAAATTCATCAAAGATTTAAACTTTAATCATAGAACTCATAGAATTATAATATTGTTATCATCAACGTTGGTCAGAAAATAACAATACCATAATTTAACTTTAACTATCAACCGACTATTCCTCCAATTAAAATTTTCCCGTTGGTTCCAATTTTAACTGGAGGATCAACTTTTCATCATTTATTGAATAACTATAACTGCTCTTCAAATTAAATTCCCTCGTTGGTTTGAATTTAATGAGAAGATAATATTCTTTAACTTTGTAGCGGTAGCATGAAAATTCTTGAAAATAATACTAATTCAGAAGCATTTTTACTTTACTCATCTGTTCTCTAAACAAATTATCATGTTGGATCAAATTTGAGTAGAGATAAAACATTTAAACTTAACTTTATTCATTCAAAATAGCTTTTGAAAAAAAACTGAAAACATCTCCTTCTTGTTCCTTTGGCCTGGAGGCCTGCTTGGCCCGAAGGCCTGATCGCTTGTTCAGCCCAGCAGCCGCTCGCGCAGCGCGCACCCGCGCCCAGGCCGCAACCTGGGCCTGGGCCGGGAAAGTGGCATCCCGCCTGGGCCGCTTTCGACCCGACCGTGCTCAGCCGTCGATGGAGATCGGACGGCCGTCCGCGCCTAGCGGAGGATCAAAATGCACCCTCGGCCGCTGTTCCCCTAAACCCTAGTTCATTCCTTCCCTCCCCTTCTCTCTCTCTCGGGCCGCACGCGACAGCGGCGGCAGCCGTGGTGGCCGTCGGCGCCAGTGAGGGGTGGTGCCACCCGAGCTTGTCCGGCTCCCTTTCCTTTCTCTCCACTGCGCCCAGACAGTAGCCGCAGCAGCCGACCGTGAACCGTACGACGATGGCGGCCCGAACTCGCAACGCAGGAGGAGATGGCGCCACCGTGGCGCCCCTTGCTGGTGCATGCGTGCGGCCTGAGCCGCGCGCGGCGCCGTCGAGCGGTACCGTGGTGGTGCCCTTTTGGGACCCCGAGCTCGTACGCACGGCGCAGCGGAGCGCCGACGAGGTGGCGGCTCGGCACTTTCTCTTTGCTCTCGCGCACATAGACACTACAACGACCCGAGGCAGCGACAACCACCCGAGGCTGCTGGAGCGGCAACGGCGTCCGCGCGTGGTGACTCGGCTCGATCCGCCCACGCGACGGCGGGCCTTCTTACCGCTCTACGGCAGTTCTCTTCCGCGCTACGGCGGTGGTGACGGGGTGGAAGAGACTCGCGTAGGTCCCCTCCCCTCCATCCTTCCATTTCTTTCTTTTCTTTTAGGGTTAGGGTTCTGATTTGCTTTCGGATTTGATTCAAGATCAAATCCCTTCTTTCCCAAACCTTTCTTTTTCTTTTAGGGTTAGGGTTCTGATTTGCTTTCGGATTTGATTCGAGATCGAATCCCTTCTTTCCCAAACCTTTCTTTTCTTTTAGGGTTAGGGTTCTGATTTGCTTTCGGATTTGATTCGAGATCGAATCCCTTCTTTCCCAAACCAGATCTACAGCCTAAAACCTGGCTCTGGTACCATTGTTAGATCTTTTGGATCGACTAGGAGTAGATCAGTGGGTATTTTGACTTCCATTCGGTATGAAAGAACTAGAACACATGGATCCAGAGAGTGTGAGAGAGGAGAAAGGGAGAGGTACAGACCGTTGGGCTTGGTGGACGAGCTCGAGGAGTCCATGGCATCGGTGTCAGTGGCGGTGTGGCAGTGACGGTGTAGAGGTGGCGGAGTCCCGGTGGGGTGGAGCTACGGCGGTCTGGTGGTGCTTCCCGCCGCTGGCAGTGCCACCCTCTGGATCGGATTAGGGTTAGGACAGTGGGGCTGTGGCGGCGGTGAACCTCGTACCCCGAGCCGTTTACCCCACCTCCTCTTTATAGGCACTGTGCGACGGGGGCCCACCAGCCACTAGATGGCTGGACGTCCCCGATCAGGACGCGGTCAAGAGGTCCGTCTCGACCGTTGGGTCAAGACGGATGAGATCAATTCTAACAATCTCATGGCATTTGTTGACGGTGCAAGGAGCCGCTCTTGAAGGGTGACACGTGCCTCGGCCGTCCGTCGGAATTCAGTCGGTGGAGTCATGAACTGTTTGTCATGTGCTGGCAGCAGCACTCGAAGAGTGACATGACAAATGACAATGAACTGTGATCGAGCAAAGCTGTCATGGTCCCGGGAATGTACTCACTGTACCCAGAAAAGCTGTCATGGTCGAGCAACTGCCCAAGTGATTGTTCCCAAGTTCAAGGATCACTGGATCTGCAGTGCTCGCACTGAACTAACTTGCAGCTCCATCGAAAGCCTGAAACAGGCAAACGGCTGTCCTCCGTATTGCAGGGGAGCGGTGCGAGTGAAGAAGAGGAAAATGCTTTTATGAATTTATTAGGAAGCACAGATAGATGGACCAAACACGCATTTTATTTTAATTGACAAGTTTCTTCTGCACGAACAGTGGAAATGTCCACGCATCGTATGCACAAATGTTGCAGCAATCTCGTGCCCCGACGTGGCTGGTCGATCAGGCATCGCCCCCAGCCGTACCCAACGCGAACGCTCGGAGATTCCTCTCCGACGTCCCGCCGCGGACCACCGCCTCACGCGTCACTTCTCTCCAACAATCAGACTGCGCCCGGATGGCCGCCGCGGCCTCACCGTCGCCCATGACCATCTCCACGCACCGCTGCAGCTCACCTCGCTCGACCACCCCTCACCGGCGGAGCTACGTGAGGGCCATAGTGGGCTATGGCCCCCCCTTGCCTTTGCATTTTTTCTGAAGACCGTGTACTATTGAGCCCACATCTCTGTTGTGTCTCGCCACCAGGCGCTCTCAATCTCACTCCGTTCCCTCTGCGACTCCGCGTTTGTGACTGAGTGGCTGACTCCACATTCCGGGGAAGGACTGCAGCTCCCGGCCAGCAGTCAGGCCCGCTCCCAGCGTGCTGCCACTCCTCAGTTTCTTGCTTTGCTTTTGCCTCAGCGTAGGTACCGGTACATATGCTTTTAAGTTCTTGTTGTTTTCTATTTTTCTTTGCTTCTAAACCCTTTGATCTGTATAATCCGCAGGCTAAGTGGCTGATTGAATACTATTTTGTTGTCAATTTAGATCTTCTGTTGCTTTTTTAGAGAATTTCAGGTGCTTTGCTATTTGATTTGACCTATATTTATAAGAATTAAGACTAATCTCTCCACCACCGGTGTACATTTGGGTTTAATTCATAAACTGGCCCCTCCTACAATTTGATTCAGGCTCCGCCACTGCCACCCCTTCGCCGTCCGCGCGCGCGCGCACGCCGGCGCCCATGCACGCGTCCACCAGCCACGCCACCGTAGGCTGGTCCGTCCACTGCGGCACGCCCCGCGTCACGCTCTCCAGCGTCGAGTTCCACCTGCAGTGCGTCACGAAGCACCCCACCGCCGGGTGCGACAGCACGCGCACCTGGTCGCACCAGTCAACCACCATCCCCTGCGCGCCGTCACCGTCGGCCGCGCTGCTGCTGTCCGCGCTCGCACCACCGGCGCCGGCCTTTCGGGCCACCCACAGGTACGGACGGCCGGTCGCCTCCAGGCCTTTCCTCATCTCCTCCTCCTGCCGCCTGCTTACCGGGAGGATGCTCCCGAACGACACGTACACCACGGACCGCGCCGGCCTCGTCTCCAGCCACTCCATGTACGGCTTCGGGTCGTGGCAGTGTAACAGGTCCGCGCGTGATGACGTAGACACGTCGTCCGGCGGCACCACGGGACCGACGGCGTCGACCTCGAACTGCGGCACCGCGCGGAGCGCGTCAGGCTCCAGCGCGTCCAACGTGTTGACGAGCACCCTGGGCTTGTGCTCGTCGAGAGACAGGAAGAGCTCACGCACCATGTCGAGCAGCATGTGGTGTCTGTGCTCCGGCGAGGTGATGGACACGACCGACGGCAGCGCGTTGGGCTTGAGCGGCGGTAGACCTGGCAGGGCGACTGTGGCGTCCGGATCGAGACCGTTCGCGCACGCGGCGAGGGCCGCGTCGTGGCCGTGGAAGTAGTGGTAGTACACGGCGAACACGGCGGCCGGCTGGATCCAGAAGAGCGCCGCGGGCACGCCGTGCGCGCGCGCGACGTCGGGCACCCACGGCACAAGGAAAGTGTACACCATGCACGTCACGGGCCGTCCCCGCGCGGCTAGTCGCGCCACGACGGCGGACAGCGTCTCGCGCCCCGCGGCGCTGGCGCGGGCCCTGTACTTGCCGGCGTCGTGCACCGCTGGGTTGAACCCGTCGTCGAAGCCGTCGGAGTAGGGAGCGTGCAGCACGCCCGCGGCGTCCACGGCCTCCTCGTCGGGGGAGGCCAGCGACGGGAAGATGCGGCGGTGCCCGGAGACGGCGGTGCAGAAGGTGACCCGCGCGTCCGGGTTGGACGCCATCACGAGGGCGGCGAAGCGGCGCGTCGGGTTGATGTGGCCCTGCATCGGGTTAGTCACGAACAGGAAATGCTGCTGCTGAGGGGGAGGTGGGTTCTCCATTGACATTCGACTGGTGCAGAGGAAGAGGAACCGGTAAAAGTGATCTATGGCTGGTCTAAACTGCAGGCTGCAGCGGTTATACTATCAATAAATAAATAAAGATCACTTGAGTATGGTTTCAGCTTGGCGAGCAAGGCACCCACTTATTATCAGAAATACTATACAATACACATGTATTTTAACAAAAAAAACACACATAGATTTTCTCTCCCTCTCGTTTTTTCCACCGGGCTGTCCTGCTGCTTCTGTCCGATCTCGTGATCCGACGGCACGTACGCACGCCGTGCGGTTGTTTTCGCGGCGTCATCGATCAGCGGGTGCGCGTCGGATCAATGGTGACACCGGAGTCGCAACAAAGGCTGCAGATTAATAGATGTCATCGACGGCACGTACGCACGGATCGTGGCCACGGAAGGACCGTGGCGAGCCGGCCGTCCCGTCCAGTGAGAGGTGCCGGTCATCAGCAGCTAGCCAACGCAAGTTTTTCTCCCCTCCCTGATTAATGCGGCAGAGCTCATTGATTAATGATAGCCAATTTGTCCTTTTATTCTTGCATAGAAAAAAATTATTTCTTGTGATATGTGGATTTATGATCTTGTGATTTGTGATTGTCTGGAGGTAGAAGGTTGAAGGTAGAAGAAGACTAAAAGTAGAAGGAGGATGGAGGCTGTTGGATCTTAATTCTATGGTGCAAAAAAATTCATGTGTTGAAAGTGTATAAAATACATGGTTGTTAATGGCGATAGTCAAATCCAGCTTGGCAACCACGACACCCACCTATTTGAGCGGCGATAGTCAAATCCCATGATTGGTGGCCCAAGTAATCCGTACATTGTAGTGGAGAGGCCCAGCAAGGCTTTGGTGGTGTGCACCACCGCTATGGTCCAGCAAGGCGTGGTGGTGCCCGCATGTCGGCGAGCAGGGAAGGTTGTCGATCTAGTGCCATGGAGGGTGAATCCAGTGGCGGACCCAGGATTTAAAACCAGTGGTGCCCGCACGCCGGACAGGGACTAGTGTCCAGACGTATGAACGCTAACGCTAGCCACACCGATTCATATATCTTGCTACAACATGAGTAATGTTCTTGTGACAACTCTATTCGCTAGGATTGGGAAGATAACAATCCCAAATCCTTATTATAAACATTCCTAGACCAATTTTCCTCAACAAGATAACTTGTGGCTTAGTTCAAACTTAAGTCAAGTCTCCAAAATGTCTAAGACATAACTGCTCTTCCAAACACAACATAAGAGGTACACATGAACTAGAACAAAAAACCTAGATGTTGCAATTTTAATTCAACAACAGATTACTTTCGAGAGAGAACAAAAATACACTGGTCATCATACAACTTTGCCCTCAATGCAACACAATTTGCTGCATCTCCTCCCTGTAGAACAGAAACTACGAGATGTTACCAATATCTCACAGCCTCATACTAGGTATCGCTCATAATAATTCATGTAGAAGTCTCCTAATTTCATCAGAGTGCATTAACGTTATCCTGGTCAATCCCACAACAGATCTGTCCAATTGAAGTTACAAATCGGAACAGGTTCAAGAATCAAGCTTACTCCTTGTGGTCCCTGCCCTTCTTTCTCTTCCATTTGAGATATATTTGGATAGAAAGGCCTAAGAAGACCATCACAACACTACCCCATTGCTTCAAAGATAATGGATTGCCACTGATGACGGATGAAACCACAATGCTCATGAATTTACGGGTGGTAGTGATTGTTGTGTTAGTAAGAGAGCCAAACCGGCTGATGGTTAAAAAGATGAAGTTCTGCCCCACGGTGCCACATAGGCAGAACAGGAAAATGTCCCAGGCCACCTCTGGGTTCTCCTGGCAAAATCTCAATGCCTCAAAACCATTTGCATATGGCCAATTACTAAATAGTAATGGCGCAACAAACATAATTACAGCATTATATATGGTCCCCCAGAGGTTCATGCCAAGCATTATATCCCATGGGTTTGTCTTTGGGTACCTACAACAAACATTTCATTTATTTAGAATAATTATCACAATGTTTCATGATAGCTTGGTATGAAATAAAGAGGATATAATTACCTTGACTTTATTAAATCTTGGGTCGAGTTAGTATACCCATCAAAAGCTAAGTTGAGGAAGCACAA
Source organism: Miscanthus floridulus (assembly GCF_019320115.1). Taxonomy (NCBI): domain Eukaryota; kingdom Viridiplantae; phylum Streptophyta; class Magnoliopsida; order Poales; family Poaceae; genus Miscanthus; species Miscanthus floridulus. The sequence goes on from NW_027097229.1 coordinate 22,972, forward strand.
TGTATAGCCAAGAGGTGCATTAGGGTTGGCAAGCTTCTTAATTGTCTTGGAGCTTGTCTGATAAGTAGCAGAAAACAATTTTTAGACGTTCAGCCCTTGCACAGAGCAGTATAGTTAAAAAGCTACAGGCTTATAAAAGCAATAGTGATCCAATTGAAATAATGGTATGGCACAAATTTAGATAGTTTTCCTTCGGGTGGTGCCATAACCAAACACCACAGAGTTCTTGATCTAAAGATTTGATCAGCCTTACAAGTCTTATTCCATGAAAATAAAGGACACCGAAGAAACAGAATATGAAGAAAATATTTTCTATGTTTAATTCTGGAATGAAAATTTACCCCAAATATTTCAACTTTAAAATAAAATATGTCAGTATAAATTTCATCCTGTTTTTGGACTTATTCCAGTATCATCAAGATTATGAAAAGGTGCAAACTAGATGAGTTAGAAGGCTATCAGATGCACCACAAAAACATTAGCTCATTAGGATGGCAGTTGATGAATCAACAAATTGAAGATCATCTTACCTTCAACAACGCAAAGGAGGACACACCGCCAGCAACAAGAAAGGTGCAAAAATACTCTGGAAGTGTGTACTTCACACCATAGAGAAGAGTTCCCATCAACATTACTGTATGAATTGAATTGCTAGTCAGAGGAGAATCATCAATATGCAGCACGCAATGTTGAAGAAGAATACATTTCTTTATGAAAAAAAACTTAGATACATACAAACAATTACTAATCCAACAACTCAGAATAGTTTCGTTAATATAAACTATTGGAATAGCTTCGGTAAGCAATGCACATAAGATCCAACTCATAGTATATTGGCGACTTAAACAGTTATGTCATGTAGGCAAATAAGATAGAACGCCCATGAGTTTAGTTGGCAAAAGAGGTTTACCTTAATTAGTATTCACCCTGTGATGATTTTGTAAATGAAAAGAAGGTAAGGCACAAACACATTCATTTTCTAAGAACCATATGGGCAGATGTCAGAGGCAATTAATATCTTATGATCCCTAATAAAACACATTGAGCCAACATGGATATCAATAAAAATATCCCCATCCTTGTTCCTGCTAATGCAAAATTACTCTCATAATATTGTTGAGCAGGGTATGTCTCAACTTTAAAGAAAAAGGCATTATCTTTCGTTGCACTTTCACTCTGCTATCTGTAGTTTTCTTTACTCAGAGAAATGAATTAAATTGGACAGTCCAAGAAGAAAAGAACAAGCGACCCTGAGATGCAATGTACACTGCCAATACTTTATGTAGGTATACACATACACTGGGCAGTGTGTATAAGTAAATGTAGACTTACCAGGAATCATCTTAGAAGATTTTGCCAACACCTGTTCACACCAACAGTAAATCAGTCAGGATTCTTATTCGTTTACTGGAGATCGTTATACAACCACATGAAAAGAAACTAATTGTGATTCCTCTTTCCAAGTATTGCTCTAGCTAAATTAGAAAAGTTGATTCCACACAAGGGGACACATTAAAGAACTTGGTATTCAGAAAGGAAATATAGCTTTATTCCTTTGTTTCCAGTAAATCTGAGGACACGTGATATCAAAAAATGACTGCAACTGTATGTGTTTCAAAGCCCTGCTATCAGCAAGCATGATTGGAAGCATACTTGTAATTCTACTGAGGCCTTGTTCACTTTGCAAATTTTTTGAACCCGATGAATAGTACCACTTTCGTCTTATTTGGCAAATATTGTCCAATCGTGGACCAACTAGGCTCAAAAGATTCATCTCGTGATTTCCAACTAAACTGTGTAATTAGTTATTTTTTTTACCTACATTTAATACTCCATGCAAGCGGCTAAAAATTGATGTGATGGAGAGAGTGAAAAAACTTGGAATTTGGATGGCATCTAAACAAGGTCTGACATAACAGAACATTCAGTCATCTAAATATTAATAGCATATATGAGTTGCATACTTAGTACAAGAACATCATACAAATAATTCATATACCATCATGAAGTAGAAATCCATAACACACGCCCTTCATATTAATATGTTCAAAGGATTTTAAAGAGTCATCTAACTTGATTTGTGGCCAAGTTCACATGAACAAAGGAGCTTGTCATTCTTGTTGAATGGTGACAAAATCCAATCGAAGTTGAACTGAAACTCCCAATGTGGTGTTAGGTAATCGATATCAAATGCAGAACCTGCACAACGTATCAATTGCAGAACCACATGTGCCGTGCCCATGGTTCCACAAAAATAATACCAACTGCCACTATGCCAGCATCTACATTTCCAAGCAACACAGTGTTTAGTTATTGGGCAGGGGGCCCTGGCCGAAGAGGTTGATAATTTTTGTGTTTGCAGGATTTGCTTGGACACTATGGACTTGCAGGAATAAAATGATGATTGAAAAACAATTTCCTAAGGCGCCCACTGATGTTATATACACTGCCCTATCTTTTATGCTGAAATGGAGTTACTTGCTTAAGGAAGGCAACAGGGAGCGAATTACTCAGATGAAGGAGGACGTCCTGAAGTGGCTCAAGGAATTCAAGACCAGTGCTTACTCGATCTCAGATGTGGTTGAGATTTAATTGTAGTTCTTGAATTGAACCTTTTGTTTTGTCTCTTGTAGCTGGTAACCCCGGCCGTACCCTGTACCGTTACATTTTGCTTTCTAAAAAGCAGAGTTTATTCTCGTTTTAAAAAAGAAGCAACGCAGTGTTCTCCCTTTCACTTAAGGAAGCACTTCCACAGAGCTCCCTATCGTTAATTAACTCTATCATAACATCTCAATCCATAAGTGCTAGGAACTATATTACCGGAACCTATTATTAACATAACACAATGTCCGGGACGGTGCATAAAACAACCAAGGAAGGTGAGACAGCAAAAGCAGGTGGAACCATACCTGAGCTGGATAGCTGATGTACTTGAGCGCCTCGATCCCCATGGTCGGCCCGATGGTATTGGTGACGCTGACGCCCCAGTATTTCCATAGCGGCGCACGGCCATCAGAGCTACTCCCGCCCGACCACAGCTTAATCACTTGAAAAGCAAGACAAAAGTCAGAAACCCTCGTGTGCGGTCGCCACCCACACTGCGACGGAATCGATCACCACGAGCCCACGACGCTGCACGAAATGCAATTAGGCAACCACGCGGAGCGAGAGGAAAGGAAGAGGGCGCTCACTTATGAAGGACCAGACGAAGCAGATGACGTTCTGCGCGAAGTTGAGGAACGCGAGGTGCTCGAACCGCCGCGCCTCCGGCCCGAACCGCTTCGTGGATCTGAACCACCGGCGAGCAAACTCACCAAATTGTCCCCAGCTTCTCTAATTGTGTGGCGGAGTTCGGACAGCATTAGAGAGAGAGGGCTTACAGAGTCTCCTGGAGGACGCCCTGGTAGATATAGGCGGACCAGATCCCGGCGACACAGAAGGCGAGGACGGCCACGCGCCCCGCCATGCTCCCGCCGCCGCCGACGCCGCGGTCGCGGGGGCGGGGACGGACGACGCCGTTGGCACCGTCGCCGCGGACCCGGCGCGCGGCGGCCATGGTGTCGATTCGCCGGCCGGCGACGGCGAGGGATCAGCAGAATCGGCACTAGTGGGGGTCCGATGCGCGGTGGACCGGTGCTCGCCGAGTGGAAGCGGGAGCGCGTGTTATAGGAGAAGGAGCCCAACGCCACCGTGGGGGAGGAGGGAAGGGCGCGTAAGAGAGGTGACGTGGCGTAGAGCGATTGGACCGAGCATGCCAGGACAGACGCCCGATTGGCTGGATGGCGTGGAAGGTACGGCCTGAGCGTGCGTCTGCGGTCAGATCTTGGGCTGTTGGACCGTGGGTTGGGCCGGAAACGATGGTTCTGGCACTACAGAAAACAGAGTTAAGAGAGTTGGAAGTTTTTTTTTTTGAGTTGAAAGTAAACAGAGTTAAGGGAGGCAAGATGATGGTTGAGCTCCGAGCTGGCGGCGGAGGAAATGCAGAACGAAGCAGGTCAGGGTGGCCGCTGGCCATGGCGGCGAGGACGCCATCTGGGACGAGTAGAGTAGGGCGTGAAGCGAGCGCACGGAATGAGCGTGCAGACGCGATACCATGTGAAGAAGACGATGAACATAAGATGTGATGAAGAGTTGAAGACTATGCGATGCAACGAACTTACATAGACAAAACTATCGTGCTATGTATTTTTTTTAAACAAATGCCAGAGCTCTGCCGCTCGAATGAATTTTATGTACCAGAAGAGTAGCCAAACATGATGTCAAAACACGCGACACGAAGGGCTGACCTACCCACGCGACGCGGAAGGGAAACAAAACTGCCATGAGTCATCGTTGCCGAGTGTGGTTGCAAAGCAGCCAGCAGCTCTGATTTTCCATGACAGGCTTAGATGAACCTAATGAAGACAAACATGCGGCCTGAAACGAGAGGCCACAATAGGTCATCGTTGCCAAGCTCAAAATAAAGAGCAACTCCAACTTCCTAGTTCGATCCTCCGAGCCACCCCCGGCGTTTGCAAGATCTTGAAGCCTCCCAGTAGACGAAGAAGGGGGTGGTTCGCCTCGTGTCATCGTTGTCGAGCCGTATCCCTTGATACGAGCATAACCGAAGGCAACATCATGGCTGAGACGAGGTCCAATCAGCGACGCCTTCAAGAAGGGCATGATGTCGATAACGCCACCGTCACTCATCCAAAATGGACTGGGCTTTCACCCGTGGAAGGCAGTGTCGGGAAACATGACACCCTCAGCAAGGGATGCGGCGCCCACAGGCGTCATGGTCGCCAAGGCTTTCGCCCAGAGGGTTCCCCGACACAAACGTCCAGCTAAGACCACGGACGCTTGCTATCGCTGCCGTCGTCACAACCCTACCATCCTACCGAAACCTCCCAGAGGAGCATCGACACGCCAGCTGCACGCAGCAGCCGCATAGCTGCGTCGGCCGCCACACCCTCCGACCAGACAACGTGGAATCGAGCTTACCCTGCCACGCGCATCACCTGCCGCACATCGAAGACGTTGCCGGTCATCGTCGCTGGCTCTGGCACCCGCAGCGATGCTGCCGGCCACCGCCGGCTGCCACCAGATGCGAGTGCCCCACCACTGTGGGCGCCGCCCCCAGCTCAAGGGCGCCAGATCCGGACGCTAGGGCAGAGAATCCGGTGCCCCAAGCGGCGCCGCTGCCACCACCATGGTCGCCACCACCGGCACCGCACCGCGCCCTGGGGGTGCCGGATCCGACCCCAGCGGATTGGATCTGGCCGCCTAGGCCCAGGAGCAGCCTAGCGCGGCGCTGCCATGCGAGGAGGAAGGGGACGACGAAGGGGAAGAAGAAGAAGAACCCGTCGCCACCACCATCGAGCGCCTGCCCCGGGCTCCGACCAGCGCTACCGCAGCCACGACCAAGCCGCTCCGTCGAGCTCCACGCGGCTTAGACGATGTTGTGCCCAGCCGGCTCGCTGCAGCCCGCGCCGCCGCACTGCCGAGACGCGAGGAGAGGCCCCGCCGCCGCCATCACGGCGAGCCACACGGCCCTGCCGGCGGCCTGCTCCGGCGGCGGCGCAGCGGGGGAGGGGAGAGGAGGGGAGGGAAGGGGCGGCGCTGTGCTCGGGCCGCCCGAGTCGCCCGCGTGGGAGGCGACGCCGAGGGCGAGGCGAAGGGCTGTCACTACACACCTCATATTCTGGACTGCGAATCTGTGATGCTAGTAGAATTGTCAGATTTGTCTCGTTTCGTGAACTGCAATGCCTCTAAAGTTGCTAGATTTGCCAAGTTCTGAAATTTCATTGAATTTCCCATCCCTCATCAATTGATTGTCAAAAATAGTATCAGATAAGACCACTGCAGATGCCCCTGCTTCCATATTCCCCTTGATTGAACCAATTTTAATTCCTTGAGAAGCAACCATTGGTATGAGAGGAAATGGTTTCTTCAGAGCTGACATGTACGTCTCTCCACCCATCACTGAAACTGGGTACACCTTGTCAACTTTTGCACCAGCACTGCAAGCACATAAAACTTCACTCCTGGAATATAAAGAACATTACTTTCTCAGCTTGAACTTATGCACAATAAAAACAGCTTCAACCGAACAAACCCATACGTCCAGGACTGTGCCAGGACTCATAATGCATCAGCAGCATTTAAGATGGTACCAACCTCGAATGTTAAAGAAGGATAACTCCTGCAAAGATCTTCAATAACCTCGAGTACTCCCGGAGTCGTCATGACAACCTCCAACACGGTAACGCCGCCGCGGACAGCCGCGTGAGCCGCCTGCAACGCCGTCTCGCCGCCTTAGAGCGCGGAGGCACGCGATGACGCGCGAGCGCAGTATAGCGGCGATCGCCCTCGGGGTTGTCCGCGGCGCGGCGGTGGGCGGCGCCGGGGCGCGCCGTCGCCGGCGGGTTGGGGAGGTGGTGGTGGGAGGCGGCAACGCACATTATCGGGCGGCAAACTGAGCTTCAGATTATCGTGCTATGTATCACCTGCCGCCGCAGGAAATACAAGGGAAGAAACCGGGACGACGAAGCCGGCCGCGTCGAGCGCCACCGACACCTGTACGCCACCGTCCTTGGCGCCAAGCAGCGTCACCATCTGCTTGGCCAAAAACGGTGGAGTGGAGCTGAAAAACATGGCGCAGAGGAGTCCCAAACACCCGCCACACCGCCTGGCCGTCTACCACCGCGTGCCGGATCGACACCCCAACCGCCACGGCGCCGCCCCCGCCGCCGGCGGCGGGCCTTGTGACCTGCACGGCGAGAACCGGTGCGAGCAGCTGCCACGCCTCGAGATCCGGGACGAGCTGCACGAACGCCTGCGTGTCGTGCTCGGCGTCTCTGGCGAGGCGGCGCATGCCGTCGGCGCCGCCGGAGAACTCGGCCTCGACGAACTTGACCCCCGAGGAGGCGGCGGCGGGGGAGAAGTCGAGGACGACGTCGCCGGAGGCGGGGAGGAAGGCGAGATTGCCGGCGAGGGGGAGGAAGACTGCGAGAGTGGCGGCGAGGGAAGACCGTAGCGCGCTCACGGCCGACGGGAGGTCGGGGCCGTCGAAGAAGAACAGCCGATGGATTGTCTTGGAGATCTGCAGCAGGTCCAAGAAGGACAGCTTGTGCTCGCCGTGGCACGGCGGCGACAGGCCGTCGGTTTGCACGGGATGGACATGGCTGGTGTTGAGAACACACACCTGAGAGCTCACGGCGGAAACTAGCATTAGGATACTAGTGTTACTTAGGGCGCGTTTAGTTAGCAAAAATTTTTGGTTTTGCCTACCGTAGCACTTTCGTTTGTATTTGACAATTAGTGTCTAATTATAGACTAATTAGGTTTGAAAGTTTCGTCTCGCGATTTTTCACCAAACTGTGCAATTAGTTTTATTTTTCGTCTATATTTAGGCCAGTCTCAATGGGGTTTCATCAGAGTTTCATGGGCATTAAATAGGCTGATGTGGCACCGTATTGATAAAGAGAGAGATGATAAGAGTTTTATGGGAGTAGAGAGAATTTTATGGGGATGAAATTCTTCTATACTATTTCTAAAATATGTATGCATTGGTAACAGGGCCATGAAATCCCCATTGAGTGTCTTAGTACTCCATGCATGTGCCGCAAGATTCGATGTGACACTTTAGGGTAAAAATTTTTAGAATCTAAATATGGCCTTAGCCAAACAAGTTCGGTGACGATGAGGTGTGAGCTCACCAATTAATATGGGATCCAGCGTTGGGCCGGCTCCTCACCTCCTCGGCTCGTCCTGTGCCGACAGGAAGCTGAAAAGCTGAGAGCCGCCACCACCATTCCACCAAGCTCCAACGCCTTCCACTTCCATGCCTCCCTAGTCCCTCCCACACCACCCCAAAAAAAAAAGTTAGGCAGCGCCAGCCTAACCGCGAAAAATAGATTTGTCCTCTCCCGTCTCCGGCCGTTACCGTTGCTGTCTCTAGCCCGTGGTGAGATTTCTCGTAGCTGTTTCCATAGCGCGCACAAGGTGTTCGACGGAATGCCGTGGACACATTGCGGCCACCTTTGCAGAGTTTGCTGCGTGGAGCCGCGTACCAGTAGCGTGTGGTTCAGGTGATGATGCAAGAAAGGTCCTTGGAGAGAAGATCTGCCCTGGGAAGTGGTTTGATTCCTCTCTCAGGATTTGTTGCTCCAATCATCACAAGCCCAGAGAATAAGAGGAAATGATTAGTCTAATAAGCTGGGCCTCGGTTTATAACATTCCAAAATATCGACAGGTATAACTGAATTGTTCTTTTATATTGGCACTGTGCTTCAGATATTTCTTGGGGTGTCATCCACATGTATTACACATAGTCACTATCCTTCTTATTTATTAAAATTAACAAACTAGATTTAACTAACAAGATAATATCAGTGTGAAATGAAATTTCGTCTGCATAAATCAGAATTCAGAAAGATTGACTTGGCTTTATGAATTACACATAGATTTGTTCAATGTGCTTGCTCCTGTGTTCTTTCTGCTATCTGACTTTCGAATGTGCCTTCATTGTTTCTTAATGGGTAGAGTTTTTCTTTGATTTTATGAAGTTCTTTTACAACATCCCGCATTTGCATCCGCTCTGCAGGTAGTTGTTTTGAACAGATGAGGCCAATCCTCAGAATGGAAGCAAGGCGTGAGAGTGTTGCTTCCTTGTTAAGGAGTGAGTTTGGGTCCCTCTCCGTGTCTTCACTTGATGGAATGAGATTGTGGTCAGCTACAACCTCAACATGATTAGGAAATGCTGCCACAACAAAACTATGAAGGTTGAATTCTGCCTGAAAATTTTCTCCAGTAGGACTTCTTCCAGTGAACATCTCTAGTAAAAGTATTCCATAACTGTAGACATCTCCACAGGTGGTAACTTCATTGCCAATTCCATATTCTGCGAGTATGTGATTGCATGAAAGTCAAAAGTCAGTGTGTTAATACCAAAGCAGATGACATAAAATTTTAGATATCACTGATGTTAACGCCAATTGCCAAAACAGATAATGGATAATGCACAAGTTATGCAAATGGAAAAATGTCACAACAGATCAAACTGTAAATTATCTCAAATGATTTATATATTCCACAAAGTTTCAATGTACTTTAGGGTGTAAAATATTTTGCTTTCCAAACAGAAGGGTAAAAAAGGGTGAAGTGCAATTGTGGAACCATTTTCAATTGAATACAACTAATCATTTTATTGTATACAAGTGAACATAAGTGGTGAAATGTTTGATATCAATATGGCATGTGATAAATTTGCACACCTGGAGCGGCATATCCAAAGGTCCCCCTAAATGCGGTCCATCCTGATGACTGAAATTGATTTCTATTTTGTTGATTTATAAACCTTGCTAGACCAAAATCGCCAACATGAGGCACCATGTCACTGTCCAGAAGGATATTGCTTGGCTTAAGATCACAGTGGACAACTGGCTTTGGCTTGAAATCATGAAGATACTCCACTGCAGATCCTACATCGATGACAATGCTTAGCCTTTGACAAAGGTTCAGAGCTTGTTGACCACCATGCTCGCCCTTGTTAACATGCAGCCATTTGTCCAGATTGCCATTTGGTAGATATTCAAAAACTAAAGCTTTAAAATCATATTGTCTTGGATCTATAGTTGAGCAGGCTGTTAAGATCTTCACAAGATTCCGATGCCGAAGATATCTTAGGGTTTCACATTCTGCAAGAAAACTATGGGATGCTCCCCTCTCCTGGAGCTTGAGTATCTTCACTGCAACAATACTATGTTCGCCGAGGCTCATATTTCCCCTGTACACTGAACCAAATCTTCCTTCACCAATAAGATTTGCTGTGGAGAACCCATCTGTTGCTCTTGACAGATCAGCATAAGAAACTCTTGGTAGTTGACTGCTAGAAGCTATTGGATCTAATTGTTTTTTATTAGATTTATGTTTCCCATATTGAAATATGAGAAAAGATATGAAGATGAGAGATAAAATTGTTGACACTGACACCACTACTGGTAACCTTGGAAATTTTTTCTTTTTCGTCGATTGCTTCAAGCATGGTGGCAAACCTAATGCCGGGATACCACCACACAGATCATCGTTTCCAACAATTGAGAATGCTGTTGCATTATGAAATATCCCAGCATCTGGAACTTCACCTATCAATTTGTTGAAGGAGAGGTTCAGATATGTGAGACCAGCAAAGCTGCTAAAAAACTCTGGAATGGTCCCAGATAGGTTGTTGCTTGAAAGGTCCAGCTCCTGAAGGCCTGTTAACTTTTTCATTGTAGAAGGAATTGAACCATGAAGGAGATTCTGTCTAACATAAAGATACTGCAAGCTTTGACAGCCTCCGATGGAGACAGGAATTTCACCGGTTAGCATGTTACCCATGAAATCAACAACTACCATGTTCCTCAACAAACCAAGCTCTGAAGGTATTGGGCCTACTAGCATGTTGTTCTGGAAGCTTAAATCTATTATTGTGTCGGCTAAGAAAACCTCATTTGGTATTTTGCCGGTAAGATTGTTATTACCAAGGCTTAATATACCCAATGAGCATTTTCCAAGAGATGGAGGAATTTGCCCGGTAAGTTCATTGCCAGTTAGATAGAATTCAATCAACTGAGTGAGGTTTCCAAGTGTCGGTGGGATCTCTCCTGATAGTCTGTTTTCAACTAGAGACATCACATTCAATTTTGAAAGCGTACCAAGAGAAGAAGGTATGGGTCCGGTGAGGAGGTTTGGACCCATGTAAAGTGCCATTAAATTGGTGAGTCCTCCAATTCCCTCTGGTATATTTCCCTCTATCTCATTGTTGAGAATCTCAAGGCGTTCCAGACTGGTAGAAAGATTAGAGAGTGAGTTCGGTAGAACACCCCTAAGCCTGTTGAAACTCAATTGCAGGACTTGTAGATGGCTGCAATTTGTCAAAACATCCAAGAAGGCCCAGTCAGCAGCTTGATTTGCCTCTAGCATGTTGTAATCCAAGCGCAGTTTCAACAAAATCTTGAGGTTTCCTACACTTGAAGGAATTGTGCCATAGAACGAGTTATTATCTAATTGAACTATTGATGTGACCACGCCAGCGTCGGGGGCCTCGGCGTTCTCTCCGACCACCTCGGCGACCTCTCCGACCATCTCGGCGAGCCCTCCGACCACCTCGGCGACCTCACCGATCACTTCACCGACCTCGGTGACCTCTCTGTAACACCCCAGGTGTTTGCCACCAGTTAAGCAATGTGTTTGAGCTCAAACATGGCATATTAAGTAATGATGAAGATGTCAAGGTCAAATCTATGGAAATGAGCCCCAACCTAAACTTGGATATTGCATCCTTGCTTTACATATAGGCCCTTTTCAAGATATATGCTTGGGTGGTGTTATTGGAATATCTTCGTGAGTCTCACATCAATACCCATTTATATTGGTCCATAGAAAAGTTTCGTGAAGTTTGGAATCAAGAAGTCACATGAAATGACGAGTTATGTCCTTGCTTGAATTATTTTATAAAGTGAAGGGATTCTCGATCGTCAACCAAATCTTGCAACCATGCCCAAATGACTCTAGATGAACTCTACAACAAAAGTCATGAAAGGTTCATGTTGGGCAAATGCCGAGAAAATGCTCCAATGGATCAAAAAGGATAATTTAAGCTTCATCGTGATCCTACTTTGGTCAAAGTAGAACAGTAGGATCTATACCAGTTTTGAGGTTGGACATTAAATGAAAGTTATAGTCCATATTATGTAGAACAAACTTTGTTTTTGGACGAAGAGCTAGATCATCTTGGAAGTAAGTCAAATCGAGGTCACAAGATCGAATTTGCTGCTGATTTCAGGACTTAGAAATATTCTAAGTCTAGAAATTCATCGACATCGGCATTGACGTCTCGCGTTCTCCAAATTTTGTTAAGCAACTTGACTTGACCCCAAAATGGAAGTTGGAGCTAAGTTCATGGAGAAGAGCATGTAAAAAGATGGCACCAGTTTGACCTCGTTTTCACCATCAATTTGAACGTTTGCTTGTCGCTGTCAATACGCTGACACTAGCAGTTTGTGGCTTAATTACCCGCTGTTGAAGAGCTCTAATGACCTTGGTCTCTAAATGAAAAATGAAGAGCAGTTCGCGGGCTTCAAACTTTGTTTTAGGCCCAGTAACTAATTCGGCCTGTAGCCAGCCAGAACTGACGCCCGCTCTGCCCACTTCTACGCGCACCATGTGTTCGACGATATGCCGCGTGGTCTTCTTGCATGGACGCCGCGCGCCCTCTCCCTTGCCGCGTGCCCTCGCCTCCCTGCGGTCGCCTCGCTGCTTCTCCGCGCGCGCCAGGCCGTTATGGACGACCGGGCTCACTCTCTCCCTTGCACCCTCGCCTCGTTGTTGCTCGCGAACGCGGGCAGACATGGCCGCCATGGCCGAGCTCGGCCTCGCCGCGTCCCCGCTGCTCAGCCCTTCCTCTTTCCAAGCCGTCAGTGCCATCATATTCCTCTCACCACGCCGCCCCTCCCGCACTCCCCCGTCGGCCATGCCACGCCCCGCAGCGCTGGTGCCGCCTGCCGCCGTCGCCCAGGCCGCCGGCGTGCGTGGCCAGGCCGCGTTGGGCCTCCGCGGAGCAAGCTGCGGCCACCTACGTGTGTGTGCACCAACCTCCTGGTGCTTCCCCACCTTTCCCCCGCCGCCGCCGGCCCTTCTCCGGCCGCCACCGGCCGATTCCCCGGCGTCCTCTGTTCAAATTCGCGTCAGGGACCTCGTACAGCAATTCGAAGAAGAGCAGGGGCCTTTCTGCAGAACCTGTGACTCATGTGAATAGTGCCGTAAGGACTGGTTTGTAATTATTTTGCAGGAACTTTGGAAATTCATAGTAAATCGTAGAAAATTCATAAAATAGTAAATGAGGACTTTTTGGAATCCTTGTGAAATTGTCTATGCAGTAGATCTATAATATGACATGTTTTAGTTTAAATATTTTGCGGTAAAAATAGATTTATGCAGTAAAGTTGTAATGCTAGTTGAATTTGTTATTTTTCATAACTGTAGATCTAGCGCTCCAAATGAACTGAAATTTTTGTGGCATGCTACTCATGTGATAGTTGATGTGTGGTAAAAATTTCATGAGTATTGGATGAAGTATGAGTGAGTTATTGGTTTATCTTGCTCTCACATGATTTCTTGCTTTAGCAACTTGTCTTTTTCATAGAGGTTGCTATACATATTCAAATGGAGTAAAATTTGTACAGTAGACTATTGAGAGGATATGTGAGCCACTATAATTTTTGTAGAATTTATTGTATACTTTTGGTATATGTTCATTAAGTCACCTTGTTATCTAAAATAAATTAAGAAATGCATTAAAAGAATTTATTTGGTCATGGACACTAGGTTTTCTAGTGTTCTTTAGTCATGTGTGACATGTTGGTAAAGTTGGTTTTGCCTAATTATGTGTTTGCAACATAAGTTTATATTTATTTTCTTGCAAATGTGGTTTTTGGACAGATCTGGGAACTTAGCAAAGTTCTTTATGATAATGTACTTTGTTGTGAAACTTGTTTATACAAAAGTTGTAGATAATTCATGTATCTAGCTGCTGTTAAAATTTGGTGGTATTTGGCCTTGTGGTTTGTGAGTTATGCCTGTTTAAAGTTGGGTTTCAGAAATGGCTGCTTTCTGTCAATTGTGGACCAGTTTCTGTAAATGGGTATAATTGACTTAGTTAACTTGAGAATCATGCTAAGAGGATTAAAGATGAATTGTAGAAAATTCCATAAGCTTTCCAGATTGTCTTGTTGCATGTCTTTTGGATAAGTACAACTCCTGTTATGAGTAAAATTAGCTGCTGCTGTTGCAGCCTTCACTCTATGATTGCCGTGAATAACTGGTTTGTCTTGAATGCTTATGTGATGCATCTTGTGTTACCATTCATACACATGCATTTTGCATCTCATTTAGGTGCGCTAGTTGAACCACGTGAAGAGCATGATGTTGGAGCCAAACCCGAAGACGATGTCTGGAGGATCTATCCCGAAGATGGAAGGACTAAGCAAGTGCTAAGACCGGAGATGTCACCATGACGGTGCAAGATAACGGAACTGACTTGTGTCGGATCCCAGGCAAGCCCCAGAGCATTATAAGTCTCCTAATTTATAAAAGCAATTCTTTCTGTATATATGAGTTTATATATTGTTGCATTAAGTGGTAGGAGTTGATTGAAACCGTTGATGCATTTATTATTATCCTTGCCTACCTTATTATCTTTTACCCTGTTAGGTCGGGATCGAATAACTGCTTAGCCTTGCTTAGACCGATAGCAATCGGTGATATCCGTTCACCTACATTATAGGTGGTTACTGGAAGAATTTAGCTATGGAAAGAATGATATCCTGGAAGTAACCATGTGTGATGGATAATTGGAGACAGGACGGAAAAGTTGGAGGCAACCAGACAGGGTTCTGGGGTGCTGTTAGTTTCCGTCTGTGTCGATTAAGGACCGACCGTTGTTGGCCCTCGAGTCATGTTGAACGCATGCCTTACATTTAGCTGGCCGGATAAAGTACCTTCCGACCGCGAAGCTGGGAGATTATTCGGGCCGAGTAGATTGCCCGCAGCGCACTGTGCCAGAGCAGGTGTGGTAGGACACGGGGGCGAGATGATAAGACCAAAGTGCAGTCGGTCGGCCCCCGGGTATATGTGGTTCCTGGCAAACTCGAGATTCCTGGATAGTTGACTCGGTGATCAATATCTCACTTTAGCGGGTGAGTGAGGTTTGTGTAAGGAATAAATCACCAGCTGGTTAGGAATCGATTCGAATCGCCATCGCTCCTGGATAGTGAGCACTTGACTCGAGTTACGGCATCATAGTAATTATTATGGAACAATGATGGTTATCTGGATGGTATATGATATGCTAAATCTAAATTGGTAACTGAATGTTATTGGTTAATCAAGTGATTGCTATAGTACAGGTGCTTACCTAGATGGATAGGTCATAATAAAGATGATGCAAAGTACTTAAAATGGTTTCTTCGTGATAGCTTATGCTTTTCGCAAACAAGTCAGCTAGCCCACTAAAGAAAGCCTTGCATGATCCTTGGTGTCATTTGTTTTGGTTTCCGACGGGTAAGTCTAGCTGAGTACATTCGAGTACTCAGGGTTTATCCCACCTTGTTGCAGGTGATGTTCTCGACCTGTTGATGATGGTGGCTAACCGCCGGTGGGCTCGGTGATTCTATACTTACTTCTCATCTATATGCTTTTGTCGGATGATGTCACTATGCTAGCAATATATTTGGAACTTATATTAATGTAATCATTTGAAAGCTATGCTGTTTTCACTAAGCGGTTTTGAAACCCAAACTTGTACTATTATTTGTTAACCCCTTTGTAATATTATTTCTGCTGCAACCCGATGTATGTGATGTGTATTTGCTTAATCAAGCGATCTTGGTTGTGATGTTGATTTACCGAGGTCTTTCGGGACACTCGGCGGACTACCGGGTTTATATGAGTGAAAGTATGGGTGTGTCAACGTGTTAGCGGGGACAACCGTACTTGATCTTGTATAAATTGGGCGGTTCTGTCACACTCTCCGGCCACCTCACCGGCTGATACACCACTCCAAGTCCCTACTGGACCAATCACTCGTAGCCGCGCCAAAAAGATACAACAAGAGGTGCACGCGCTACTTTGTGAATTTCAATTAAACATTGATGGTAATTTCGAGCTACCTAAGTCGTGTATGTTGTTATTACTCAGGTTCTCCGAGAAGGAAGACAAGGATACATCAAGGATGGATCAGAGAGAAGAGCTACGTTCGAGTCAATCCAGCATGGCGTCCGACCAGTTTTAGTGAAGACTGCTCCGAAGCTCAATAGTCTGCATGAAGCTAAAGATCCCGTGCAAAACGGAAGGAGTTATGACCGAAACATTAAAGACTGCACCGAAGCCCAGAAGACACGTGGAAACTGAAGACCACCTCGTGAATGCTCTAGGCTGTTGACCTCCCACCTTCCAACCCGGCTTCTTCAGTTCACATCTATCTTAGAGACTTCTCATAGTATAAATATTACCTCTAGGCTACTAGAAAAGGACCTTTTGATGATTTGATAATCCCAGTGATATTGCAGCCGAGCTGCCGAGTGCTTACTCAAACCCTTGTTCTTCCTGGACTTGTGAAGAGATTCCTCTGGAATCCACTAGTTCGTGCTCTGTGGGTTCCAGTACGGCTGCCCCGCCTTGTGTGGATTAGCTCCGGTTGTGGTTCTGCGGTCGTTCGGAGATCGAGTCGAAGTCTACGTGGTTTCGGTGTCTCTCTTCCCGTCGCTTGGTCGCATCCAACCTTGGTCAGGTATAAAGCTAGTTACTCCGTTGTTCTTCAGCAAGTTATCATTTTATCCTCGCTGCCTTGTTGCAAGTTATCTTGATCGTGACATACTGTCGTGAAGATCGAGCCAACCCCCGTGCTGAAATAGTTCAGTACCTATCAACTATGTTGAGCATTGAACAGTTGAAAAGTGATAAAGGGATGTGGCCATGAAATTTGTTTCCATTCAACGCAAGTCCCCGGAGATGAGGAAACTTCTCTCCAAAATAGTCTGGCAAAATTCCACCTAGCCTGTTATTTTGCATGTCCAACTTCTGAAGAGAGGAAATGTTAAATAACGATGGCGGGATCACCCCCACGAGGTTGTTGAATTGCAAACCAAGATAAACTAGATTAAGAAGATTCCCAAATGATGGAGGAATGGTGCCTGTGAGCATGTTTACTCCTAGAGAGAGATGGTTAAGACCATAAAGATTTCCCAAGGAATGAGGAATCTTACCACTAAAATAATTTCTTGCAAATCTCAGTTCAGTGAGGAAAGAAAGGTTACCTAATGATGGAGGGATGTCCCCAACAAGGTTGTTGCCTGCTAAACTGAAAGTGTTAAGATAAGGAAGGTCACCAAATGATGGTGAGATGGTTCTAGAGAGACTGTTGTTTTCTAGAACCAACCATGACAACGAGGAGAGATTGCTTAAAGAAGCTGGAACAGATCCAGTCAGTTTGTTATTCCCGAAGTCCATGTACTGCAAAGAATGAAGCTTGGCAATTGCTGCTGGGATGGAGCCAGTAAGGCCATTATTGCTCAGATCAAGCAAGTATAATTTTTTTCAAGTTACCTAATTCAGGGGGAATGCTCCCATTTAGGCCATTGTCAAAAAGATTGAGGAGCTCAAGATTTTGCAGTGTACCAATCTCACTCGGTATCTCTCCTTCAAGATAATTAGCAAAAAGTTCAATTGTTCTGAGGACTGAACAGCGGCTTAGGTTGGCTGGAATTGTTCCTTGGAGATTATTATACCCCAGGCTTATGGTCTGGAGCTTTGAGCAGCGAGAAAGATCAACCGGAATCTCTCCCCCAAGAGCGTTGTCACTCAGGTTTAGATGCTTAAGATCACCAAGAAGGCCGAGCTCATGTGGTATGTGCCCACTAAACTGGTTCATCATTGGCATGTGGAGCCTTCTGAGGTACGTGAGGTTGGAGATGGAAGGAGAGATGGTACCGACCAGACCGAGGGAGCCGAGGTCGAGACCCACAACGCGGCCACGACGATGGCCATGCTTCCCGCACGCCGCACCTTGCCATCTACAGAAATGGAGCGACTTGTTGCCCCATGAGGACAGCGCTCCAAAGGGATCAGTGACCTGAACGTGAGGAGCACGGAGTGGTCCAAGAAGTTGGTGGTGGCTGTGGCAGCAGGAGGTGAAGGTTTGGCAATGGAAGAGGCGAAGCATGAGGTGCTAAGCATCAGAGCAGCTGCAAGCAGCAGGAGGGTTGCTGCTGCCCAATATTTACCAGTCAAAGGTTTTAGCTCCATTGAACAAAGATGAAGAGGTGAACTATCGTCCTGTTCGTTTGGACTTGTTTGACTGATAAGTCATGACAAGTACCGTTGGCTGGTTTGGTGTGAGAGAAAAATACTGTTCGTTGGCTGATAAGTCATAGCTTATAAGCTAAATACGACCGAGCGAACAGATTGTACGTGAGTAGTATGTATGTGTAATGCATTGCATCTCGAGTCTCAACTAAACCAAGGCCATCTGTCTAAAATACTTTTGTTCGGAATGCAGACTGCTAGTATGGTTGAAGTCATGTGAGGGGGACAGGACTGGCTGCCGCGTACGCCACGGTCCACTGATAGTCTACCCGGCCTGTTAGAAGCTTCGTACGTGTGAGGGGGACAGGACTGGCTGCCGCATGATTTGAGCCTCACTGGGTGACTTAACTGGCACGACACACGGCACTGGGGAAAGAAAATTGGACACCTTTTCAGTGCTTACCGTCAAACAAGTCGGGGACGGACTGCTTGGCTGATAAGGCTGAAAGGGTTGCTGTTTGAGAAAAATACTGTTCGTTGGCTGAAAAGTATGATTTATAAGCCAAGTAAATAGGACGTAGAATAATTCATTTGTTCCTTCTCTCCTCAATCGAGATGCATTTCGTAACTTTCTTCTAGATCATTTGTTTTTCAAGCAACTTATTTAGTTTGAAAGGCTTTGGGACTGCTGTTCTTTTCTTCTAAATATATGACATCGACTCTTTCATTTGGTGGTTCTTGTCGACAGAATCATCTGTTATTTGTTTAACGTTTGATTTTGTTTTACTAGTTATATAACATGGGTCAATATATAGTTTGTTCTCTTGTGTGATACTCTTTGATGTACACAGGAGTGTTCACGCCAATTTCCACCAAAGAGTGCTACGTGTGTTAATTAATACTTATTAGTACTAGTGTTAATTAAGACTTATTAGTACTAGTGTTAATTACACCAGTTTCCCCCGAAGAGTGCTACGTGTCTTAGTTAAGACTCATTAGTACCACTAAACATGTTCGTCTATTGCAGCGAACCTATATATAATTTATTGTTGGTGCATGGCCGAGCGTAGGGACGCTGCCGACATCTCAGTTCTTTGTTTTGTGAGGGATGCGCAAAGGAACAACACGCCATGCGATGCGACATTTTCTTAACCTCTTTTTAAATAATAATGTTTCTAAACAAAATTTTTTTTGTTAGGCGTAGTTGTGTGACAAGATAACTCCATCGTGTCACGCGCCGGCGACGACGATGCCAATGCCACACGCTGAAAGATTGGTGCAGGCTAGATGTGGGTGTGGATGACACGCCATTGGCGCGATAGGTTCCCACGTCACGCCAATCGGCCTAGTACGACATGGCCATTGGCAACACGCGTTTTTTTATAGGATATAACTCAGACGCACACAACCCACACACACAAACTCGTGCGCGTCTATACACACGTAAAGAAGAGACTGGATGCATCGTTTCCAATGCACGGGAAATATACAGTACCACCAAACGCGCACGTGTACCCTAAAAATTCTAGAAAAAATCCAAAAAGAGGTGTGAACCCTAGTAGATAGTGTCTCACTGGACAGCCCTCCCATTCGCTGCAACACGCATTCTTTGCCTGAGCTCTCATCAGTTCATGGAAATGCATAACGATGCTTATCCTACGCCAGTTTTTGCTTGGCCAAGCAACATAATAGCCAATGAAAGATCTGTTAACGCTGAAAATCAATACACGAGTCATAACTTGTAAGTGCCAAAAATGTGTTATGTTTACCCCCTTTGTTTCACATTGTAAGTTGCTTTAGCTTTTCTATCTAGATACTTTTATTATACAACTAGATAAATATGTATCTAAATACAGTACATAGTAAAAACAGTGCATCTAAAAAAGTCAAAACAACTTACAATTCGGAAGGTATAGTACAATACATAGCAGAAACCAAGGATCAAGTTATCGACAACTGGGGAAACCAAGAGTTTGTTTAGACCAAAAATACAACTTTCACATGCTATGCAGGGCGCAGCCCATGTGTCGGCGAACAAATTCCAACCTTAAAGAATGTTAGTATCTTATCATGTGGTAAACATACAAGGGTAGACAATCTATAACATACCACAAATCTACAATGCCCACCCAAAAAGAATCAAATTGCAAAATTTGTTATCTAGACCAAATGCTAATTACCATCCAGAATTGTTTCTGTAACCTCAATGCTAGACCACTTACAACGCCTTGTAGAAATGGAGAGGAACTTCTTTTACATGACTATCGAGTCTCAACATGTGGCGACCTACAATTGTGAGAAGAAAGTTTAAACCCACAAATTATACTAGGAAAAATGATGGTCTACCCTGGGACGTGGACAGATATTTTGTTTAACATGCCAAACATGAACAATATTACATACTACTTAGGCCTAGAAAACATTACATACAACATAGATTTATTCAAGGATATGGGAGCACAGTATTCTTTGACCATTTAATTTTTCTGACTTGTGCATATACATAATGGTACTTACCTTCTTTACACAAAAACAACTGATCTGCTGGTGCAGAATGTTGCCGTAATATCTCTACTATTGGTCAGAAGTCAGCACTGAAAAGGAAAATCAAAGAGCAAACAGTAAGAAAGACCGTAATTGGGTTATCCATCCATGTCAGACGTTAATTATTGGGTGTCAAAACAGCTTTGAGATGATCCACACAAGTTAGATCGACAATTCAAATTGCTGAGTCCAACATAAAAGCATCAAAACAATGACATGATTCGTTGTGTAAATATTAAGCTTCCTAATGGGGTAATTTTTTGTGCATACAGTCTATGAACAGTTCCCTTGTACCAGAAAGTTATACTAAGATTTCAATTACGATAATGGTACAGCCTTTTCCTAAGATCCACTAGATATCTAATATTTGATAGTGAGCCCTGCAGATAAATTAAGCTACGGTCGTAGCCAGTTCTTAACGATGATGTTTATGAATGTTCACATCATGTACTATATCACGTTCCTCTTGTTCCAAAGGATTTCTAACACATACATGCTGGCATTCTAGTGATAACAGGTGAGGGCAAGGGATACAGGATACTACTGTGTGTATAATAGAGACACTAGCACCCACTCACTGGATAGTTAACCTACATATATTTTTTGTTGAGCTTGGGATCAAAAGAGATGGCTAAAGATTATTGGACTGTACAGTGTACACTTCCACTACTACTGCTTTATGCTAATGAAAAGTTCCTTCATTGTTCATACCCCAGTGTTCGTCACCATCATTCCCATTCACAAGGACACCGCCATCTGTTGAATCATCGGGTTCAACTTCAACAGCATCCTCCTGACTTTCCTCGACTCCGTCATCCTCAATGACCTGTAGAAATTCATTTGGTGTCAGCATCATGCAGTAACTTAAGAAAGTAGAAAAGCAATAGAAGCAACTGTGGTAAAAATAATATTAAGGCACCAGCAAACATATGCATACGTTTCTGAGCTGATCCCAGCTGTTCCTATGAGTTCAAAGGGATGATCAAAAGACAGAAACCAATCCAACACATAAATTGTGCTAGTAACCAACCAAAATGTAATACCTCATGAGCAGCATCTCCATTCTCACTTGGTACTCCTTCCACATTCATACTTTTGAAAACTTCCACAAGGCTCTCATTGGACCTCTCCGCATAAGTCATGTACTCCTCAGCAGGTGGGTAGACACCCCTTTTCAGAAGTCAAAAGAAGGTCGTGTCAGGATACAATTTAAAATGAAAGGTATGTTTTTAAGACTACATGTCCCACAACGCGTTTATCCAAATGGTCCCATAATCTTTGTTATATCAGAGAAAATTGCAGCACAGGTAAATTTGCTAGGTGGGTGCATGCATATCATAAAATATATGCATTCCTTAAATGAATAACAGAACTAGGGTAAGGTCACTCAAGACCTCACACCGTGGCTGATGTTGGCCCTAACTGAGATGCTACATGGATGCGCTCAGTGTCTCAGTTTATCACTCAGAAAAATATTCTCTCATTGCTCCTCCTACCATCTATCTCTCCAGACTCCAGCACTCCAGCAGTAGCCATAGCTTGGTTCACTGCCGCTGCTGTTGGTGCATCACCTTTGTGGACCCTCCCTAGGTAAGTGGCTAAGATGACGTGACCACACTGAAGCCACCAGATACAAGGGGACCATGGAGGAAGATGGGGGAGAGGTCACAAGTCAGGTGGGAGTATCCCTCCCCATCTAGTTTCTAGTGACATGGTTGATGCAATGTGTGCGTCATTTTGTAGGAGTGAAAAGAAGGACAAACCTAAAATCTGTCTTCAATGCACTCTTACAACAAAGAAGCTTTCACCTTGAATTTAATTCTTCAATACAACATCTTTTGCACACACAAAAAAAAAAGATAGCAGCCTACAAAGATTGGTACTCCCTCTATCTCAAAAAGAATGCAATTTAGAACAGTGCTATGTTAAAGTATGTCAAGCTTGACCAAATTTATATAAAAAATTACACATTTATCGAGCTAAATAGATACCATTGGATTCATCATGAAATATATTTTCATAATATACTTATTTGGCATAATTAACATCAATATTTTTATCTATATATTTAGTCAAACTTTAGGCACATTTAACCGAGAATGCACCTAGAATTGCATTCTTTTTGGGACGGAGGAAGTATGCTACAGTGTCTGTCATTATTTCAAATACTGCAGTTCAGCGTTAGAATAATCCAACTAGATGATTTTGTGCCAATGTGTTACCTAACAGCAAAGAAGGCACAAATGCATATGAAATCAAATATCAGAAAAATACAGGGCATGGTAAAATATTTGGTGCAATCGTGAAAACCCTCTTGAAGTACATACCTAGAAGTTTTCAAAATTTTTGAAATGATGCACACATGTAGTGCATCTATAAATGTTCACTGTCACAAAATTTGAGATGCAAAATCGTTTTCTAAAAGTTCACATGAAAATGACCAATTTCAGGTGCATATGTGCTAGAAGACAATCACAGCAATTTTGTCTTCTAGTGCACATACACATGAATTTTGTTATTTTCATATGAATTTTTCTAGATTGAATTTGAATCTCAACTTTTGCAACAATGTACATATATAGATGCACTATGGATATGCATCATTTCAAAAAAAAATGAAACCTCAAGGTACGTGTTTCAAGGGGGGGTTTACGATCACACTGAAGGAGTGGTTTGCGCTGAATATTTTCCCAGACAACATTGCTCAAAGATTGCTAGAATACTCTTAAGTTTCTATTGAAACTGCACAATATTGAAGGATTGCCTGTTTAAATCATAGAACGAATGAAGGATACTAAAAGCTTGATAAATTTATTTGAGCTATATAATCCAAGGACTAAAAATACCTCTTGGGAGCAACGGTAGCTTCTACATTGAGAGCAATCTGCCAGTCCTCGAACAGGTTTGGGTACTCAGTAGGATCTGCCAGAGATTCTGCAGCTTTGGAGTTCACCTTAAAAGGCACAAAAAAGGTGATGAAACCAGCACTTCCTAATAGCTTGAATAACAGCAGCAGAGTGTACAACATCGGTACAATAAATAAGTTATGCAAAAACATCGCTGTTTTGTATGATTGAAGTTGGTAGATACAATTCATCAGCCTAAAGAATTCAGTGTTACATGATGAATCTCAACTTGGTACTGATCTATTTGAAGTAGATAAATAAGAATCCTGCATTCTAAGCATTCCAAAAACAATGCAATCCAGCTTCTCTGAAATTCTAAATTTGAACCCAAAGCTGGTTTTCCTTTGATATCTAGAATACTGGTAATCGGTGAACGGTGCTACATACCATGACATCATGATACATAACAGTATGTAAAGTAAGACATATTGTTTTAAAACCTTAACATCATCGCTTTGTCTTAACAGCTAATCTTACATTCTCCACAACCTCAATGCAACAAGTTGAGAAAATTGGATATTTGGGACTCAACATAAATAAGGTAAACGTTAGCAAGAAATCATCCATTGACAGTTAAAATACTCCACCCATTAGCTTAATTTCCCAATACTCATATTACTGATAGTTCAACAGTGGATAGACAAAAGAAAGGAAGTGCTATAACACCAGTCAGAAGCTCGTAGAACAATACCCTAATGCATAACAACGAGTACCATGGATCTAGCACTGAACGTCTTTTTTTATAAGCCTAGGAGTGAGTGTGGTGGGTGTTGTAAGGGTTTCTCCAAGCCCCTCTTCTTCTTAACATAATGATACATAGTTCTCATGCATGTTAGAGAGAGAAAAAACAAGTACCGTGCAGAAATATGTTCTTAGAAATTGAGGTGACCATTTATGCTTAAGAGAATTAGAAACAGAGCATATTAAGTCTTCACTTTATGTTTTTCAAAAAAGAAAGTCATCACTTTTGGAAAATGTGAAGTGTGATTGGAAGGAAGAACAAGGGCAGAGAAAGAATTCATTAGGAAGATACCTTTTGAAGGTCCTTTTTCCATATTGAAACAATATCAGAAACTTTGCTTGGAAGGTGAGATCGTGCCATCAATGCTGCTTCTGGAATACGATTACTGTACAGAGAAGGACCAATTGTCAACATATAATGTCCAAAACAAGATGTTATTTAGTAGGGCAAAATGCATTCAATTGCAGAAGCCTACCTATCAACCAACAATTGAAGACATTCTTCCAATTTGCCTAACATAAACAAGCAAAGGAAAGCAACATTGTTCTTTCCTAGTTCTTTAGCCATGGATGCCAGTTTTGTTATCCCTTCAGCATCTCCAAGTGATGAATATAGAAGCAATAACCCACTAAGGTCTGCAGCTTGAAGGAGACATTCTTCTGCCATCTCGAGCTGCGGTTATTGTATATGCAATAAAGTAGCTGTTTATCTCAAATACGCAGGAGAGCTGCTTATCATATCACTAAAGTGGAAGGTAAAGTAGGTGTTCAAGTCCAAATGATTGCACTCTAGAGAACCGCAGAGCAAATATATGACGAGGAAGCAGCAAGCTCAATCTGATGGAAAATTATGATAGAAGACTCAAGATTTGTAAAATTGAGAAATGTTATTAAGGCTGCAAGCTAACCATCACAATTACTAAGTACATAGTAACTTTTTTTTATCTCTAAGTACATAGTAACTAGTACAACTCAAATGCCAGAGCTAGAGATACCAGTAATTCAGGGAAGGAAAAAAAACATATCAAGTGAATTACATCTGCGCATGAATGAAATTTGACGCAAATACCTTTCCAGTGGACATAGCAAGTTCCCCCAACTGCTTCCACTTTGATTCACTCCGTGCCTCGATAGCAATTTCCTGCAGAGCAACTAGATCTCAGGGTGCGCTTAAGAAAAGGAGAATTTCTTGGACGATGTGTCCAGTTAAGAGGTAGGTGGTATAATTGCACTATGCCTTTACAACTTCGAGGCTTCCAAGCTGCACAGCCAGGTCAAATCTGTAATTAGGGTCAGTGGCTATATCAAGGGCTTCCTCCAACATGCCACGTGATTCAAGGAAATGTGCCACACTGCAAGCCAAAAGTAAATCATATAAACACTGGGGCACATAAAGGTTTGAATTAACATCCACTACAAAATTTTCAAACAGTCGAAGAGGATGGCACCTGTTGTGTTGTTCCTTTGGTATGGATGGTAAAACAGTATTTGCACGTTCCAAATCCCCACGCATCACAAGTGTTTTGTACTCAATCAAACTGAGTAGTAAAGTATAACCCACCACACTGCAATAAACAAATTTGTTGTCATAACCCAAAAGCATATCATGAAGGAAGATTAGAAGTAGGTATGCCGCATGTTGCTTACTTAAACTCCTTGTCAATAAGATATACACGGCTTTGGTTAGCAAGATATCCTAATAAATACATAGGCTGATCCAAGTGAAACATTGTAGTAACCTGTAACACATCAGATGGTAAATAGACAGCACCTAAAACCAAACACACTCAGGAATAAAACGGATATGCATACAAAATGCTACAGATTATGGTGAACTTAAGTGTTAACCTCTCCTCCAACGCAGTAATTCAGGCGCCATGAAGAATTATTGTATATAAAACAGTCTCCGACCCATAACCCAGTACGGACACGTTCATTTATCTCATGAAGCAATTCAAAGGCATCTTCAACACCTTCCTCACCAACTGATGCCCCTCCATCTAGATGAGAAGAAACTAGATCCCTCTAGATGTTATCAAGTTACAGTTGCGTTAGTAAATAATAAACAAGGCATATCATTGTCAGTTGCAGAATACAAGATGTGCTTAACCAACACAACAAAAAACTGTGATCTATAGTATCTACAATTTGTGATGAAATTAACTCACATTGTACTTTAAAATGTAGAATGACGAATCGCTTGCTATTGTTACCAAATCACCACTGTCAGCCCAATATACATTCTGCAGCAGGCACAAGTAATCAATTCCAGTGGCGTTAAGGCAAAAAAGACTAAAAACACATGATGGATATCCATTCCTGAAGCAAAAGTAACAACTCACTTTTACGTTCACGTCAATTCGATGTATCAACCTGCACTCTGCCCAGTCATAGAAACAAATGAAATCATTTGTACACATAGCAAGCAATACTCCCCCATATATACGTTCTGCAGAGAATGCTGGTCTTATACTTTTCCTCTCCTGAAATTACAGCTGCTGTTATCGGGAATGCAAATAATAATAAAGTATGTTTATGTATATATGACATTAATAAGCAATATAAGATGTTCCAAACTGACAATCAACTTTTGCTACAGCCGATAAAAATGGATGTAGCTGCTCCTTAAGCGCATAGTTTTCATAAAATAAAACAAGCCACAAACTTTGCTAATTTGAACCTTGGATATATCACTATAAAAAACAACAGCATCTAAATTGTTTCTCTTCAAACATGTAACACATGGCGTTGCAGTCTATGGTATTACTCCCTTGAGGTATAATAAAAATGGAAGCATATAAGGTTCAATAGTTCCAAGACACAATGCCAAGAACATTGGGACACTATTGCTGTATATGAAGCAATATTTAAGTGTTCTAAATTTCAAATAGGGATGAAACTTGACTAATAAAGAATGAAAATAACAACTCAAAAATCATGTCACATAAAGAGCAAACCTGAAAGTTTTTACTGTAGATCTTTATTTTTGATGTGCTTTCCCTTACAGCATACTCTCCTTCAGTTGACCAGACAATTTCAAGAGCAGACCCAAAGGATCTATTTCTCCATGCTAGCGCTGTGTAGATAATGTACTCTCCATCTCCACATACAACAACAAACCTCCCATTTGGATTGTGCCGTAAACTCTGAAAGAACATAAAGGATTAGTTAAAAAAACTATCCTAGCGTAAGTTAGAGCTAAGTTGTCAAAAACCGGTGCTTTCTTCCTTCCATAAAAAGAAAAAAAAAAGTTTACACATACAAAGAAAAAATCCAATATTTGTTAGAAGCATAATATAAACAACTCTTAGCCCCGTCAAGCAAAATTTAAAAATTAGCCAATTAACTCTGATTTCCATCATTAATTAATTGAGATAGTTCAGGAAACCAGCAGATACATATACCTTGCTAATGAGAAATGTGTAAGCAACATCCAGCAAAAAGAGAAAAGAAGAGCCTAAACTCAAAAAGAGAAAAGAAGAGCCTACACACAAAAGATAGAAAGATACTGAAAACGTTCAATGTCACCAAGGCAGTGACACACTTTATTGTGTTATTAGCAGCTTAGCACGCATAGTGCAAGGCAAAACCATGCAGAACTATAGGAAGTGCCTTTATTTGTCTATATATACTGTAACATGAAGCAAAAGAGTGCTATTTAAACAAAGCATCCACTTAATATCAAACATAAACATACCTGTGGGTAAAGGTCGCAACTTCCTAGCTCCTTCACAGCCAATGGCAGACGTTCTCCATCTGCAATCTGACATATGAAGAAAATTAAGAGTATTATAAATCAGAATATGGAATAAACCATTATCAACAGGATGGCACGGTTTACAAAAATAACCTCAGCATCCGCACCAACTGCCTTGATATTGACAGTTTGAATTTCGTTATGTTTGGCCCATATGATTTTACCACTGCTATCCATACTAGCAACAGGTTTTTCACGGCCAATCTTAATCATTATTGTTCCTTCATCATATCCAATCACAACTCTGCATGAATTGATACATTCAAGAAAACACTTTGAAATTTGGAGAAATCAAGAAACTAAGTTTTTTTTAATACCTTCGTGAGCCCTTCATGTAACCTAATGCCCAAACTCGTTCAAGGCCATAGTTAAGTGTATTCTCAAGCCTGCAAGAGAAGAGAACCAACCACAATGTTACTACCAAGTTTCCATGAAAAGAAAAGGTTAAACTCGAAGCCTAAAAAGAGTAAAAGGTTCAAGGTCTGTCCCAAACAGAAGGTTATGCTATTAATGAGTAACTTTGTTATCGAATCACAAGCAACAAGCAACAGCTAATAATTTTGCTAGTATTATGCCTTATGTCAAATAGCATGGAAAATCACAACAGGAGGTCGAAGATCACATAGCGTCACCACGAGACCAGACTATTCATTCCCCAACAAAAATCCTTAAAATACATAGCAAAACCCAAACCCCTCCCTCCCTCCCACATCAACCAAAAAAAAAAAGTATGAGCTGGGATGTACTCAGCAAGGTAAGTTGCTTGAGGTACGATTTAGAGGGGAAAAACACATGATCAGGGAAATCTAGAAATCAAAGAAAATCGAACAGTTATATGGGCAGTCATCAGCAGATTGATTACTGTCACCTGTGAATATCTGGGAATTTTGCAAACCGAAAACTTGAAGCCATGTTTGTAACTATAGATCAACTGTTTTCATTTTAAAATACTAAAGTCCACTTCATTTTTTAAATAATCAGTTACAGCTTTCAATTCAGCTGAGAAATTATAATTGCAACCCATGGTCATTACAGGACAGTTTTTTTCCCCCTCAGATCACATGCAGTATCGCGCTGGCTTGTTTTTAATGATAGCACTACCATGGGTCTGATCATGAGAGATTTTGGTTGGTGTAATCACTTAATCAGTTTAGCAGAACTTCTGCATAGAAATACATATACAAGAGCACCACATACATCAAGATGTAAACACGAAGACAGAGTGTCATAAAGCCACAAACTAGAACAGAAATAGCATAAGAACCTGTAGGTAGTGGAGTGCCATAGGCGAACAGTTCCATCCTCTGAACCTGTCATTATTATTGGGAGCTCAGGATGGAAACATACAGCAGAGACATTATGTGCATGTCCTTCAAGTGTTTGAACACAGCTCTTTGTTTGATAATCCCAAACCTAATTCAAGTTAACTGATCAGCAACAATGTCCCAACTGCTCATATGTGCAAATGAACATGTCATACCTTTGCAGTTTGATCATCAGAACCTGTAATTAGATATGGCCGGTCACCGCCAGTGAAGTAATCAACACAATTGACACCTTTTGAATGGCCATCCAATGTGAAGTTAGGATCAGGAGAACCAAGACTCCAAATCTAGAAATTTCAAGTGCAAAAAATTGCTCGTTAAGGCTAGGAAAGAGGAAAGTGAGAAATGAGTACATTATCATTTAAACAAAATAAAACATAAATGGGTATACCTTTACAGTACGATCAAGAGAAGCACTAGCAAAAGTATTTGTGTCCTTGGGGTTAAATGTGACTTGCATGACATAGTGAGAGTGGCCCTCAAAAATTTGAGTACACATCCAACCCTTATCCCAGTCCCAAAGCTTTATAAGCATGTCATCTGATGATGACAACACATACGGCAGGGTTGGATGAACAGCCACACACCTGATGTAATCAGTATGAGCTTCGAACAACTTGACCTTATCCATCGTATTATAGTTATACACACGGATGAACATGTCATCGGCACCAGCCACAACCCATTGCTTCTGTGCAATAAATTTAGCCGAACGAACTGCAATTAACATGGTTACATGAGCATAATAGCACAACCACACAAATGCATGCAGAAAAGTGTAAACAGTAATGGTCCTGTTTGAGTCTTCTTAGACTCCTTTTCTTCTCTTAATATAATGATACACACACTACTGCCTGATTAAGAAAAAAAAAACATATAAACAGTAGAGTGAGAAAGCAACCTGGTAACTCACTGACTTCAAAAGATTTCACCATTGTCTGGTAACAAAATAACACAGAATTAATCAGATCAAATTTTACATTGGCTGTACAAAACCATATAAATCTTTCAGATTGCCAGCTGTAAGAAAAGACTGGAAATAGACAGTGCCAGTGGGTAACGGAACCCCATTTCCAGTGGACAATGTAACCACAGAAAAACTATGTACAATGTGGCTTGTTTTCCTTGACAAACCCACCTCTGCTTGGTGGATGGCCTCACCATCACATGTAATCACATAGTATTCTACTTCACAATCCTTTCCACTCTAATTCATCACATCCCTGTCACTCATCAGTAGAGATAGTATGATCACCGCAAAAGGTCAGTGGACATGGCCCAGTCTCTACTGAACTCACAGATGAACCACCTAAGAATTCCCTCAATAGCCATTAGTTGTGGCGAGTTGTACCCTATGTTAACACTAGATTAACAAATTGGCCCATTCGGCATTCATTAAAGCACTAAAACGCTCAAACCAAACATCTCAACTTGATCCTCCTATTCCAGCTGAGTTGGTTTTTGCGCACATTTTTCCATCCATGATAACTGATAAGTTGCTACAGAATCGAATATATAATAGATTTTATGTCTCTGTTTCTCTCCTTGATTATTAGTCTTTACCTACTCTTCAGAACTTCCTCACAATCCCCGTGCATGAAATTAGTTATCATCTTAAGGTGAACAATTACTACAGTCATTATACCCACAGATACAGGTGCATTCTTATTAATTAGGCAGTGTACAACATGTAAAATAATTAAAAACTCTGATATGCTTGTATTCAGAATTCCCAACCACAACATGACAATTCATTATTATTGACACATCACAACAAAACTATTCACTTTCATAATATACGTACTCTGCACATATGAAGGGGAAGGGCTGACAATACATTGATCTTAGGTTGTAGCCTAGCATTTACAAGTCATATATCGTATTTTCCATAAACAGGATGTAAATAACAAATATGCACTCATGGAAACTAACAAAAAAATGTCATATTAACTAGTTGGTGAAGAGTTTAGAGTGTTATCTAACTACTCCCTCCGTTCCAAATTATAAGTCATTTTGACTTATTTGGTGCATCCATTTTGCTATGCATCTAGATATAATAATATGTCTAGATACATAGCAAAATGGATGAACCAAAAAGTCAAAACAACTTATAATTTGGAACGGAGGGAGTAACTCACAAAAGACACTGGCTTCCTACCTGTGTCTGGTAGTTCCAGATGCAAACGCTGCCAGAATAAAGACTTGACATGATCCTGCACCGAACAGAAGCCCATTATTCTGGAAATCCAACACTCGGAACGCTCAAATGCACAGTAAATTTAAATTTGCAGCAATTAGCCAAGACAAAAGGCACCAGCAAATTTACCATGGTTCCGTGGGATGCAGGTCCACAGACTTGACCCTCTCCGACCTCTGCGCGAGCTTCCTCTGATGAAGCAAAATACAAATCACCATTAGAGAAACGACCTCAACATTGACAACAAAAGGCACTGCCAAATTGACCGGATTCAGCCGGGTATTCTCGAAATTACCTTGATCTCTAACCGGAGCGGCTGCATCATCATTCATCCGCGCCAACAACGACCAATAAAAACAAACACACAAAAAACAAGTCAGCACACGCATAGCACGTAACACGTCCGAGCCCCAGATCCACGCACCAACCCATAGGTTCAGCTGCGGATCTCGGCTCGGGTGCCAAGGTCGCATCGGGATCTAGCGTTTTTCGCGAAGCGCACTGCAGGCCGGACCAGACCCCGACCAGCAGGCGCGCAGGTAGCTGGTGGCGACAGGAAGTTACCATTGCGACGTCGTAGGTTCCAGCGCCGGTGGGGCGTAGTTGGGGGGCAGTGAGCGTGAGTGGCCGCTCGGGCGGCCGCTCGCCCGTCCGAGAGGCGGAAGGAGCGGAGTTGAGGGAAGGAGGGCGCGAGATCGCGAGTGGAGGGAAGGAGAAGACAGTACCAGTGCGGAAGGTAGCGAACGAACTGCGGGTAAACGGGTCTGTGTGTTTTTGTTTAAGAGCGAAGTAAGCGGGTCTCGAGATCGGGTAGGAGCCTGACGAGGACTTCGCAGTTGATCGGTGGGTCTGCGTTTGACTTTGGATGACCTGGTTGCTAAGCTACGGAAATTACATTTTTATTTAGACCCTAAAAACTGAAATAATAAGTAGAAATAAATAAATTTACTGAACCGACGTGTATATGGGAAGCTCTCAAATTTGTGGACAGAAACAGTTTAAGTCTGGACAATATGACAACAAATATCAGTAAGCAGTAAGGAATACTCCCCTTCTCAAATCTGGGAGTAGAAGTTACTCAGCATTGCCAAGCTCTACTAGTCAATCATTTTAAAATTTTATATCAACATAAATATTTATGTAGTTAAATAAGGTGAGACAAAATTCACTAGATTTATCATGAAAAGTATTTGGAAAATTGTAGTGTTTTTATCTGAGGTCGATGAACGACCGCATTTCTTTAGTGTCTTGTACAAATTTGACAAAAGTTATATAAAAAACATTTATAGTAGAGAATAAGTGCATTAAATTAATTATAAAATATATTTTCGTAATGAATCTGGTTAAAGACATAAATATTATTACTATTCACTATAAAATTGATTAAAGGTAAACTAGATTGACTGATTCAAAAATTTCATAGTTACATCGTTTTTATACTCTGAAGGAGTGTCATCATTATGCTTAGTGCTACAGAAGCATGGACGAAATGTCAACTATTTAAATAAATGTTCGGTAGACCGTTGGTAACAACGCAGGACCAGGTTTGGATTGCCTTCCCACTATCATAAACTTTACAGTAGTTTAATAGTTCACAGTTTTCAAACTTATTGTATTTAGAATTTACTCCATCGTTCATATAACGAGAATATGTCTCATTTTTCAAGGAACCCATCAATCTCGTGTTTAATTAAATATATAAAAATGATAAAATTTTAATACGCAAGATATATATAAATATTAATGCTATTTTCTATAAACTTAATCAGTGGAGGCGCGGGTTCATATGATGTAACAACAAAAAGATGGACGATTTTACCCCTATGTGGTATTTAAGTTGTGTGCTTTATATAATGATGTTTTTGTCTTTTGACAAGTGCCTATATATGGGCCGTTTGGTGGCTCCGTCTCCGACCAAAACAGCTTCAATTGTGGCTTCACGTATGGAGTAGAGTCACTCGGGGAGTTAATGTAGTTTTTTAGACCATTTAGCAAAACAGATTCACCTTGTAGTCAAATAGATAAAATGTACATCGTACCCTTGTTTTTTTTTTCTTTTCTTTTCTTTCTAAATCTCAAGGCAACGAGATAGCAACCAGCGGCCACTCTTGGCCTTGTGCGGTTGAGCCTTATCTCTATTTCTCTCTCCTCCTTACTCTATACCTTGTGGTGGCCGCCTGGCTGTTTGAGTTGCGGTGGCCGCCTGGCCGGTGGAATCCGAGCAGCAAGGAAGGCGAGGAGCTGAGCCAGGGTGGCGTCGCGCGTGCCCGCAGCCACGAGGGCCAGCGGCTCGGTGCCGGTCTCCGCTCCACCCCGCGCCGGCCTCTTCGCCTTCGTCCCTTCCCGCGCCGGCGTTGCCTGCGCCGGCTCGGAGGTCCTTCTCCGCGCGACTGCGCCCCCCGGGGCAAACTGGACCATGGATGCATACCGGGTCCACACAAGGTCGAGGGAGACGGGCGAAGCTACATTTTTTTTTGGGGCTTTTCCCGTACGTCATTGTAAAAGATGCTTCATTCTAAAAAAATTCACACGTATCCCGGTGTCACGACGCTAAGGCCTTGGTTAGATTCCCTTAAAATTTCAAGTTTTTTTACTCTCTCTTCATCACATCAATTTTTGGACGTATGCATGGAGCATTAAATGTAGGTAAAAAAATAACTAATTGTACAGTTTGGTTGTAAATCACGAGACGAATCTTTTGAGTCTAGTTAGTCCATGATCGAACAAAGTTTGTCAAATACAAACGAAACGTGCTACAGTGTCCAGATTGCAAAAATTTGCAATCTAAACAAGGCCTAAAATCTTGTCCTCCATACCATTCCGTTCGTCTTCTGTTACATTTCCACCGTTTTGCAGCCCTGACATACGGGTCCGACCAGTGATAATGTTCAGAATACCCTTCTCTCGTAACCCTGTCCAGAATACCCTTCTCTCGTACGCGAAGGTGAGCTCCACGACGGAGGAGCAGAACCCGCAGCCAGCCGTAGAGCAGTTCCTCACCCTCCACGTCGAGCAGTTCCTCACCGACACCCTCACCAAGTCTGCCATATCTGCAGCCTCGCCAGATTGCTCGGCAGCCAGCGACGATGGAACGGTGGGATCCTCTACCGACGAGGAGGCGGCTGCCATCACAGCCGAGCGCCGACGTCGAGCTACGTCTTGGATGAGCGCCGCTCTCGCTGCGGACTTGTCCGCCTTCGGCATCTACAACCTCAAACCGGCCCCCACCACCGTCTCCTCGCCGCTAGTCGTAGTCGTCGTCGACGAGTCCACAAAGCCGGCGGTGGCCGCGGCCACGACCACGAAATCATCGTCGTCCTCCAAGTCGCGATTGTCCCCATGAAGGGGAAGGCGAGGATGCTCCCGCAACTAAAAGCGTCAATGATTGGCTCAACGAGATCGGGAAGCGAAGCGAGACTCTGTCGCTACCGCCGGCAGACGCGGATGGTGAGGCGACCGCCGCGAGCACCGCCCCTGTCCCCGCGAACGGTGGTGCGACGTACTTGAGGAGACGATAGAGCTGCCCCTGTCTTCGCTGCTGCCCGCCGCCGTCCCTGCCTCCCTCGTCGGAGCTGAGACCGCCGCTGCCAGCACCAAGGCCGTCGCTATCGCCTCTCTACTCCGCCTCTCCCCTCTGCTTCTTCTTCCTCATCGCCTTGCTCCACCGCTCCAAGCGCCGCCGCCCCGCGCCATTGAGCCAGACCTTCCCCGCGCTCCCTCTTTGCTTTCTCTTCAACCTCTGCTTTGCATCTTGCCACCACTGCGCTGGGAGCCGAGCGCCGTCGATGCCGGCCGCCTAGGACCGCCGCCGCCGTGGCTGAGCCTTCCCTCGCCGGTGCCGCCGTCGTGCTGCCCTCTGCTCTCTGTGGCCCCATCGTTGCTCTCTCCCTCTGTCCCGTTTCCTCCTTCTCCATTTCTCTCTTTCTCTTTCGCTCTCCTCATTTCCTCGCTCTGTTGACCGCACGGTGGGGAGATGCGGACGGACAGAAGTCGTGGCATCCAAAGTGAGGGTATTTGAAACTTTTTCCAACGCAGATTGACATCGTTAGATGAAAAAGTGGACGAAATGGCTTGGGAGGTAAAAAAGTAAAGTGTCATGGCATATAGGTGCGTTCGAACTTTTTAGTGACACTTAGGCCGCGACCATCTTTTATAATGGCACATAAGTAAAAGGCTCACTTTTTTTGGCTTCGGTTGTGGAATATAGCTCCTTTCCGTGACTTCTTGGACGGAGCCATTTGCTGGCGCTGCATTTGGTTGAGCCATAAAACGGCTCTGAAGCCATCCAAGTAGCCCTGGGCAAATTTTATCGAGAACCGAACCGAATTTACCGAGAACCAAAGTCTCGGTTTCCTATTCGGTTCTCATTTCCGAGGAACCGAAATTTGTTCGGTAAAATCGGTTCCCCCCTCGGTTAACCGAACTAACTGAGGAACCGAAAATAGTGTAGTAGTGTGTTGTCTTAGTGTCTTGCACTCTTGCTGAATGTTGATGCCTTGCTTTAGAAGTTAGCACTCTATTTATGTATTTGTTACTCTGTTTGACTGTTATATTTGTCACTGTGGTTTGTATGCAATCCTGCTGAAATGCTGTCAAAATTTGCTATTGAACATGTTGTTACATGGATTTTGGGTACTGTTTGGTTTTTCGGTTCTACCTGGAACTGAACCGAAAGAACCGATACCGAACTTGGTCGGTTCTATGTTTTTCGAAGAACCGATCGGTACTGGTTTTCTGAGAACCGAACTTCTTCAAAAACCGAAGAACTGATCGGTTCGGTTCGATACCGAACGCCGAGGGCTACATCCAAGAATCCATACCCAACGGCCCCTATGTGTCGAGAGCTGGTTAGACAACTATGCTGGTAAGGTGGTGTTTGGTTGCTCCTCTTAAATTTTAGTCGTTGTCCTATCGAATGTTTGGACATATGCATGGAGTATTAAATATAGACTAATTATAAAACTAAATGCATAGTTTGCGACTAATTTACGAGACGAATTTTTTAAGCATAATTAGTCCATGATTTGACAATGTGGTGCTACAGTAAACATGTGCTAATGATGGATTAATTGGGCTTAAAAAATCATCTTGTGGAGGATTATGTAATTTATTTTTTTATTAATATCCAAACACCCCATGCAACATCTTCTCGACGCCTCCTAAATTTTAGTCACTGTATCCTAACACCACCTAAGTGTCCCGTACTCTCGGTGCTAAGAGGAGGCCTCAGTGAAAAAGAGGAGTGACTGTTGTTCTTAAACTTTTTGCTATCTTAACTTCGATTTAGTTAGAAGTGCCTTGACATCTTGATGTAATCTAAGGACCAAATTCGTGCTCCACTCCTCCCCATCTCCTAATGTGAAGTTTCTCTCTTTCTGTGATTTTTGTAGCTATTTTTTAGGTTTTTTTCGTTCGTCGGATTTGACTGCGTTTGGGCTGAAATTTCTTGGGGCAAATTGGTGCTAGGACTTGCCCCAAAAAAATGGCGTCCACCACCTGTTGAAGTTCTGAAAATGAAGAGGAGTTGATTTTTTTGTTACAATTCAAAAGCAAAAGAAACAGGGAGGAAGATTGGACACTGTGCACAATGCTGTTTGTGCTGAGGCGTATGCATGCAGATTGCAGGGATGGTGTTATGGCAGCATCATAATAAGGCATCACGCGGTTGCAATCCGTATAACAGGTAAATGCACTGAAGTCTAGCACTTCTGATTACTCTGCTGAAGATATGCTCTTCAGAGTTCAGAGAGATGAAACAGTTCTTCAGAGGTATGCACTGAAAGAGTTCAGATGTAAATGCACTAAGAGGTGAATTCCAAGAGTGTTGAGTCCTCTATCTATGTGTGTGTGTGTGTGTGTGGATATACATTATAATACATGCATGAATATTTTGTTTCCCCCATCATGATATGACGTCTTTCCGTACATGATCGTGCTGTGCATGCAGCTTGTAAGCGGCTCCAGGGACGGCTCGCCACCGTCGTCGCATGCACGCGCTCCGTTCGTGCTCGTATACCCGCCCGATGACGGCGACATCGCCCTGGATCTGGACTCGGACTACGTGGCGGGCGACGGCCGCGTTAACTTCACGTGCGGCGTCATCGTCCACCTAGATCGACCTCCTACTGGACCGCGCCGCCGGTTGGGAAGTCGCGTTCCCGGTCAGCGCCGAGACGTTCCGCGCGCACCGGGCCGTGGTCACCTCGCCGGTGTTTTTCAAAAAGGGCGTCCGAGAGAGACTCCGAGTTCATCACGCACATGCAACAGGTTCCAACTCCGAAACGTTCACGGGCACTTTGATCCTCAGTAGGACTACCTAATATATACTCTCTCCGTGCAACAAACCCAATGCTGCGTACGCAAATTTTGGCAACAAGATGTTGGGCTCCGGATTTCTCGAGCTCAAGCTCGACTACTCGCAAGCCAAGAACCTCCCCATCGGCGATGTCATCTACTCCCAAAACTTCTCCGCCGGCGGCTACCTCTGGCGGATCAGGTGCTACCCGCGAGGCAATAACAAAGACGACAGGGGCGACTACCTGTCACTGTTCCTGGAGCTCGTCACCCAGTCAGCCACCAACGTGACGGCCGTCTTCGACGCCTTCCTCCTGCGCGGCGACGGCGCAGCGTCGCCGGTGCACCAGAACCGGTGCGTGCGCGCGCACCCGCCGGAGGGCTTCTGCGCGTGGGGGTGGAGCCACTTCGCGCGGTGGAGGGACCTGGAGCTCGAGTCGTCGTCGTCGGCGCCAGACGGCCGTGTGACGTTCGTGTGCGGGGTCATAGTCCTGCGCGGCGCCGCGCCCACGCCACCGCCGCCTGACGTCGCGACCAGCCTCGGCCGCCTGCTTGACAGCGGCGACGGCTCGGACGTCGCGTTCGCTGTCGGCGGCGAGACGTTCCGGGCGCACCGGGCCGTTCTCGCGGCGCGCTCGCCGGTGCTCAGGGCGGGGCTCCTCGGCTCCATGGCGGAGGCCACCACGCCCGCCGTCACGATACACGACATCGAGCCGGAGACGTTCGGGGCCATGCTGCGGTTCATGTACACCGACACGCTGCCCGCGGAGCTCGACGGCGAGGGCTCGTCGTCGGAGAACTTTTTCCTGGCGCTGCTCGCGGCGGCGGACCGCTACGCGGTGGACATGCTCAAGGTCGTGTGTGCGCAGAGGCTGCGTGACATGCTGTCGGTGGACAACGTGGGTGCGATCCTGATCTGCGCCGAGGTGCACGGCTGCCCGGAGCTGAAGAACAAGTGCCTCGAGTTCTTCGTCGAGGACAAGAACTTCAAGAAGGTGGTCTTGACGGAAGGGTACGTTCAGCTGATTCAGAGCTTCCCTTCACTTTTTGATGAGATCAAAGCACGCATCGAGGCGAAGGACGAGCGCGTTTTGCAGGAGAAGGGATCGATGTATTTTGACTTTAGCGTGGTTAAATCCCGCTATTTGGATCCGTTGACAAAACTGCTCGTAGTGTTCGGCTGCAATTAAAAACCAGTTTATAAGTCGGCTTATAAGTTATGATATAGTATTTTTCTCTCTAAAAAAATTAGCCATATAAATCAGCACAAACGATGTTACGACTTGCTGCTATGAAAGAGCAATTGTAATTTTTAACGCAGTGGTCTACTTCTTGAATACACTGTAGAAGGAACTAGATATGCGCCTATATATATATATGCATTATTGGTCGATACGTTACATCAAAAGAGAGAACTTTATTTCGTTATCTAAGAATCTCCTGTGTGTTAGTCACTTGGTCGTGTTGGATGAACGATACATCCATTGGGTTGCACAGTAATGTCAGTTTCACAAATCATAAAAGAAAAGAAGAGTTGTTTGGTGGTAGCAGGTGCACTGGTGTTGCCAACGCTGCTGACGACGTGACTCCGTTGTGACGGCATTGGCCCCGTTCGGCTTACCCCATATTCGACTTATTCGGCTTCTTTTTTCAGCTAGAACAGTATTTTTCTCTCTCAACAATTCAGCTAGAACAGTGTTTTTCAGCTAGTTTCAGCCAATGTGAGTTTCATAGAGCTTTATGAACATTAAATATGCAGACATGACGATGTATTTATGAAGAGAGAAATGATAAAAGTTTTACGGGGATTAAACTCTTCTACACTGTTAAAGCCCAAGTTCCCGTTGGCTCGAAAGAAAGAGCTCCTGCAGGCGACCCAGCTTCCCGCCGTCGAAACCCACCACCGCAACTGCTCCCCTGCTGTCGTCGTCGCTCTTTGGTTAGCGGTGGCGGCGGTCCGCTGCGGAGACCAACAAGGCTCCCCCGCAGCAGCTTCCACCCCCTCTCTCCTCTCCTCCTCTAGCTCCCCCACATGTCGAGCTCTGGCTTCTAGGCGAGAAGGATAGCTGGCAGTGAGCAAGATGACCGGGGAATAGCGGGATCCGTGTCCTCTAGGTACAGATAAAGTTATCCCCGCCCTGGATTTGATGGGGCGCGCGGCGTCAGTCAGTCAGTGTCCAGCTGCACGAGCTGCGGGCCTATGTGTTGGAGAAGGAAGTCAAGCTATGGATCTACGTGGGCCGGGCGCCCGGGTGGTGGCTCTCCCCGTTTTTTTACAATTTAGCCCTTTTTTGAAAGTTTCTCACAAATAGACCCTTGGCGGAAAGAATTTAAAAAATGGACCCTTAGCTCGGCGCTATTGATGCTAGCACCAAGGTAGGCGCCAGCGTCTCTGGCGCCGAGCTCCTGGGCACAGTGGATGACCCGGCAGGGAGCTCGGCGCCGTAGATCTTGGCACCGAGCTCGGCGCCAACGTGAATGGCGCTGAGCCTTTAATACCTATTGGGCCCGCGCCTTTCCTCTCTTCTTCTCCCTCTCTCGCCCTAGGATAGCCGAGCTTCGCCGTCGCCCTCGCCCGCGCCTGCGCCCAGCGGACGGCCCGTGCCCCTTGGCCGCGCCGCCCCCCGCCCCCTCCCGCCCCGCGCTGCGCCGCGCCTCGGCGTGCAGGAGCACCGCGCCCCGTGGCTGCGCCGCGCCCCGCGTCGCGCCGTTGCCCGCGGCTGGCCGCCGCGCCGCGCCACCTCCGCCGCC
Source organism: Miscanthus floridulus (assembly GCF_019320115.1). Taxonomy (NCBI): domain Eukaryota; kingdom Viridiplantae; phylum Streptophyta; class Magnoliopsida; order Poales; family Poaceae; genus Miscanthus; species Miscanthus floridulus. The sequence goes on from NW_027097229.1 coordinate 63,310, forward strand.
CTCGCCCCGCCTTGCCGCCGTCCAACGCCAACGTGCCTCTCGCGCCCATTGAGTCAGACTCGCCGCGCGGAGCCCCGGGCATCCCGCGCGCCACCGCTGTCGTCGATCGCGCCACCGCTGACCCCCGCCACCTGCAGCGGCCGGCCATGCCACCGCTGGTCCGTATCGTCGTCCTGACCCAAGCCCATCGTCCGCTGCGACTCCGTCGACGTCCGCGGAGCAGTCATTGGAAAGGTAAAAATTATGAATATGCAATGTACCTACTTAGTTGGCATTTGTTATTTACTAGTTAATGTGATACTCAGGTAGGTGATTTAGTTTGTGATCTAGTGAGATATATATGTAGATAGATAGTAACATAGATACATAGGTTCATAGATATAGTTAGATAGCTACTTAGATATGTAGTTACATATTTAGTTAACTATATATGATCTAGCTATTTAGTGAGTACACTGTATATATACACATAGTTATTATCTTGATTACTTAGTTTGTAGCTAGAAAGTACTTGTTAGGTATTATCTATCGTCTAATTTTGACTAAAGGACATGTGTTTCGTTACTTGTTTGAATTAGATGGACAACCTAGTGACCATATATCATGGAGGCACCATTGAAAGCGATCGCTATGGATATGTTGAGTTTCTTGATATGCAATGTGTGCCTGTGCTATTCAATGATAGGCCTTTATTTAGTGAGATGATTGCAAAGGCTTGGGAGGAGCTGCATTGCCTTGGAGATGATGACATTGCAGTTGATGGTGTACTGCACCTAGGTTCTTATCTAAACATCTTCAGGCGAATGGTCTCAATTGGTTGTGCGGATCAGTGGTAGAACTATGTAAGATCGGTTATGAAGAGCCAGCTGCAATGTTTGGACGTGGTTGTGCGTCGGGTGTTAGTTGATCCCATCCGTCATGGGTTTACCCCAACAATGGATCATCAGGCACACATCGACCCTCCTGTTCCGGAACCTTACCTGCATGTGTAGATTGCACCTACGGTTTCCAATGCTCAATCTGCCCCCAATGCGGTATTTGTAGATGGTTGTCAGACTCATGTTTCTGTGGCAGATCCTCCTTATGAGATCCCTTTGACACAGAATTATCCGAGTAAGTGTCTTAACCGCATAGTTTTTGGGAGCTTACCCCGTTCCTTACATCTATTTCTTTCATTCTTTCATCATTTCTGCACTGATGTTGTAGGAGACATTCCTGAGAATATGGATGTGCCCCCTGTTGCTGCGCAAGTGCACTTTGAAGATGGATTCCATGGCTCCAATAGTGTTGAAATTATGCATGATTCGGAGCCATATGAGATGGCTAGGGCTCTTGATTCTGATGATGATCGCCCTGTTGGAGAGCTGACGGAGAGTGATGTTGAGATGATGAGGCATATCTTTCCTGGTCACCGTGATCCTAGAGTTCATGAGTTCAGCGATCTTGCTTATTCCGATCAGGCGTTTGTAGAAGGACGTGATGATGAGCTCCTAGAAGCTCCTGAGGCCGGTCCTAACATGGTAATTAAGAATGGGAGGGTGTTCAATGACCTCCCTGCTTTGAAGAGGTGGTTGCAGGCTTTTGCAGTGATACGAAAGAGGCCTTACAGGGTATTGCATTCATATGCGGAGCGCTGTTACACAGTTGTGTGTGACAAGGAACGCTGCCCATGGAGGGTTTGTGCAAGGAAGCATCAGGTAACTAGAAAATGGAAGATCACAAAAGTTGTCGGGCCACACAATTATGCTGACCATGAGCTGACACTGAGGCATCGACAGTTGACATCTACCCTCATTGCCAAGCGGTTGATGGGAATTTTACAGGGAGAACCCAACATGAAGGTGAGGACAATTATCAGGACCGTTGAGGCGTTATATGGAGGATATGTGATAACTTATGGTAAAGCATGGAGGGCTAAGCAGCAAGCGTGGAAGATGATATATGGGGACTGGGAGGATGAGTATGAGCAGCTGCCAGTTCTTTTCAATGCAATCAAAGCGGTGAATCCAGGAATGCATTATGAGTATATCCCAAAACCTAATGCATGGAAGGATAGGAGGTAGATATTCTTCCGTGCCTTCTGGTGCTTCCCTCAGTGTGTCAAGGCCTTTAGGCACTGTCGTCCCGTCTTCTCCATTGATGGCACATTCTTGATTGGCAAATACCAGGGCACACTTCTTATAACCATATCCTGTGACACGAACAACAAGTTGGTTCCTTTGGTATTTGCTTTGGTTGAGAAGGAGAACAATGACAGTTGAGGATGGTTCTTAAGGCTAGTCCGGATACATGTGGTTGGGCCTGGCAGGGAGGTTGGCGTCATATCTGATAGGCATCAGGGCATACTTAATGTTGTGCGAGAGCAGATAGAGGGGTATGCACCTTTGCACCATCGTTGGTGTACTCAGCACCTTGCCGAGAATCTACTCCGGAAGGATGGTGTCAAGGGTAACTTTGATCTGTTTCAGGAGGCTGCTCGATAGCTTGAGGACAAGTACTTTAAGGAATAGTTGGAGCAGGTCAGAACCGCATCAAATGCAGAAGGTAGACAATGACTCACAGGTTTGATGAGGGATTTGGAGAAATGGACGAGTGCTCACGATGCCGGTGGATGGAGGTACGAGTTTCAGTGCAGCAACATGGCAGAGTCATTCAATAAGTTGCTATTGGGGATACATGGTATGCCCGTGAATGCAATCATTCAATTCACCTTCTATAAGCATATTGTCTGGTTCAACGATAGATATGCCCATGCATTGCAGTTGCAGAGTGATGGAGAGATATGGGCTCCAAAACCAAAGGCACACCTAGAGAAGGCAAGAGAAAGGGCTAGCACACATGAGGTTGCATGCTTTGACCACACCATAGGGACTTATCAGATCAAGCATAGGGGCGGTACAACGTCCGACGGCGAGGTCTGAGAGTCGAGGATACATGTGGTTGTCCTCCAAGATTTCAAGTGCACTTGTGGTAAATCAAGGCAGTACCACTTTCTATGTTCTCATTTGGTGGCAGCAGCTAGGCATCGCAACTATAATATCGAGAGGAGGATACCTCACGAGTTCAGTGTCGACACGCTTGTGCACACATGGAGCCTCCACTTTGTGCCTTTCTGGGACCCTAGAAAGTGGCCTCCATATGATGGGCCGAAGTACATTGCGGATCCAGCTTACCGTTGGAACAAGCGTGGATCAAGGCTGAGGATGAGGCACAGGATGGTTATGGATCAGATACCCGGAAGAATGAGGCATAGGAGAGGAACTCCATTTGTTACTGACCCCGAGCAGTACGAGTGCGGCAAGTGCGGTAGACTTGGCCACAATTCATGAAGTTGCCATTGGCAGATTAGTAAGGTGCGACTATTGATTCATTTTATTATTTTATATTTGTCGTCTTCATTTAATTAATTATGCATGTCACTTTTTGTGCTTGTATTTGTGTCAATTACTTATACATTTGTAAGTTCATATTTCATTGTATATTGAAATTCTAATTCATTCACTTTTTTGTAGGATGGAGCAATTCCACCTGCTTGACCTGACGTACGAGGCGAACCATCAAGGATGTCTCATAGCGCTGGGGCAGGTAATAATCTATAAGTTTTGTTCAAAATTTGGTGAACGTACATGTGTTCGTGAAGTAACAGGAGACTATGTTTTATTCGATGCATGACCTTCTGCTCCTTCGTCCTAGAACCCACAGTGGGTTCTTGGACATGCGGTACGACGACAGGTACACTCCTTTCCTGCAAAGAGCTAGCCTGGATGTCATCTCTTTTTAGGTTCGTCGTGGGTTGCCCAAGTTTAACTCTACAGCCATAACTGCGCTGGTTGACAGGTATTAAATTGAATCATTGCCTCCATTCATGGCCATTTGTTTATGTGATTGACTTTTTGACAATTAATATTGCTTTGTCTTAAATATAGGTGGCGGCCGGAGACTCACAGCTTCCACCTACCTTTCGGAGAGATGATAGTCACGCTCCAAGACTGTTAGAAGATGCTAGGCCTAAGGATTCACGACAACCTAGTCACCGGGCAGTGCAGGTCAGAGGGTCGGAGAGCATGAGTGGAGGCTTTCCTTGGGCGTGAGCTTGGCGAGAAAGTGGCTCGCACTTCTAGAGTTCCCATCTCCTGGCTACGGGAAGAGTTCGCACCGTGCCCCAAGGAGGCAGATGAGGAGACAGTTGGGTACTACTACAGGGCGTGGATCCTACACCTATTTGACTGCGTTCTCTTCCCTGACACCACAGGTGACAGTGTGTCCTAGATGTGAATCCACTGCCTCGGTGACTGGGACCAGGCGGGTCACTACAGCTAGGGCTCTGCAGTCTTGTGTTTTCTATACCGGCAGCTGTGCGAGGGGTGTGGTAGTTGTTAGTATGCACTTGGTTGATGCGTGTACCTGTTACAGCTGTGGATGTGGGCTCGTCTTCCAGTTGGCCGTCCTGAGGTTTTGGATCATCGTGAGTGGTTCCAAGGTTAGCCTCCAAGACGGCAGCCGATGTGGGCATACCTTTGGGACCAGGCCAGGGTTCCGTACGCGAGGTTAGACCGGGCATACATTGAGTTCACCAATGAGCTAGACACGCTGACGGCGTCTAGTGTAAGTAAATTTTATTTCCCATGCTGGTTTGAAAAGGATTAGTATACCATCTAACATCTTGTTTGGACATGTTGTAGGTGGAGTGGGGGCCGTATGGTGGAGAGGACGCACTTCCTTTTCAGCTGAGCAACATTTGCGGGGCCAACGATGACTTCTATAGGATGAGGTGCCCTCTAATATGCTTCTATGATGTCAAGTACCATCTGCCAAATAGGGTTATACGCCAATTTGGAGTGAGACAGCTTTGGCCTATGGCTTTGTTCTCGACTGGGGTTGACTTACATAAGTAAGTGTTTTGATATTTCAAATGTCTCATGATGATGGTTCATTTCTATTAATATGGTGACATGTACATGGATTCAAGTAACAATGACATACGTGCAGGTTGGATCATCAGAGGAACAAGAAGATTTTTGACTGGGAGAGGCACCACCAGTCCTTCATTGAGGAATGGGAGGAGATGCATGACAACGTGGACGACAACAATGAGCTGCACACTAACCGTGAGTTCAGGCGGTACCAAGCTTGGTACTAGCGTGTGACACGGTGCAGGCTGAGGCTAAGGTGGACCGAAGCTGACTATGCCAACATCGAGTCCTTCGATGATGAAGACACGGCATACGACCAGTCGACTCGTGCAGGAAGGCAGGTGGAGGCAGGACCGATCTTGGATAGAGTGGTAAGCCAATTGCCTTATTTTTATATGTTAAGTTGCATAACAATACATTAGGCGTTCTTGGACCGACATTAGGAGTTATCTATTGTAGTTAGTGCAACCTTCGAGCCATATAACCCTTATAATACGTTAGATTCTTGTACAAAAGAAAACAAAACCTATTGCTATCTGTTCAGAAGTATTATTATTGAGAACTTTGTTGCAGGGTAATACACTCAAATGCTCAGTTGAAGAGATCGAACGCGTTCGGCCAAGAGTCAATGACAACTACATACTTGGCTTCCTAGACGTAAGATTAAAAATATTCTTTCAAACATATCATTAATACGTTAGATTCTTTTAGGTAACATAGTTTTGTACAACAGAGGCTGTCACGTTGTCTACGCCGTGTGGCTGGTCATTGTGGTTGCAGAGGAGGCTTGGGTTCCTCTAGTCAAGCAGCTACAGGGGACGGGGATGAGGACAAGGAAGATGATGAAGACAACGACATGGATAAGAGGCACGAGGAGCTTGGCCCCTCTCAGCTCCATGACGCTCCCTCGACTCATCCTACACCGCCTCTAGGCACTAGGCGATGCCATCCGCGTGACCCTTACACTCTAGGTATGAGCGCTCTCGGTCACAAGGGTAAGGGCAAGAGTAGGAGGTAGTGAGGGATGTGGTAGTTGTTAGTATGCACTATTATAGATTTTGTATTTACTTTTCTGTAACTATTTGGGACTGTATGGACATTGTGGACTATTTATACTGCACAGGATATATTATGTTGGTTGTGATGTTCGTTGTGATTGCATTTTACTCCTTGGATGATTAAATGTTTGGAATATATAATGATGTCTCTGTTTGTAACTATGGATGCTCCTAAAACTAGGGAAACTCTTATGAATTTTTTTTGTGAAACAATAATCATACTACACTACTAAAAAGGCACAAATGTAGTACACAGATTAACTATAAATTTATTAGAAAGTGTATAATCCAAACGTATCATACATACGCTTTGTAGATGAATCTAGGGTTACCAAGCAACAGTGAATGATTCTATGCTTTTAAGATAATAAAAATAAACTTTTCAGATACAGGGACAACAGCGATTTATCACATCACTGATATAGTACTAGCATGCAATGAAGCACAACTCCACTCTATCTCCACCATCCATCTTATTATTGTTTGATCCAAGGGCTTAGGTGAAGAGGAACACGGATCGCTGACATGACACACTGAGAGGCCTCCATTCCTCCTCTCAACCTATAAATAACCACTCACTCCCTCTCATTCACACACACAACAAGGAAGAAGAACACTCCTCAGCATTTTTTGTTGCAGTACCAATATCTAGAGGGTCGTCCAGAGGGAGAGGAAAGGGGAAGGGAACTACCTGGGGGTGGGAGGGTCCTCTTGGTCCTGATTTCTTTGAGGAAGCTCTTTATGAGAGGTTCCCAGTTGAGAGCAAAAATGATTTCACCAAAGAGGCACCACTAAGAGGATACGATGAAAGGAAAGAAGAGTGACCAAAATGCATACATGGTGAGGACTGCCTAGTGCAGATGTTCACCGAGGGAATATATGGAGGTCGTCGTTTCTTCAAATGCCCGCAAGCATGGGTAATTGCTATTACTTTTTGTTTCTTCAATATGTTTGTCTTGTATATAACTTACACGACATACTTATTGTAGTCTTCCTTGGCTGAAGAAAACTGTGGGTTCAGTAGGTGGGTCAATCCTTGACCTATTTATCCGCATGCGGAGTACATCTACTACCTACATGACCATATCTTCGATCTAGAAAGGGAAGTTAGCAACGGTTACAAGGACGACGAACAAGACGACAACAACAATGGTGCCGATTCACAGGATGCACTTTGCAATGATCCATATTGCACATGCCCTAACCACAACAACAAGGGGCCTCCCCCGTCACCCCCGCCACCACCACCACCAATAACGGGAGGCTACTATGGAGAAGGTGCAACACAATTTGCTATGTGGCCACACTACTAGGATGACTTTATCTTTTTCACATACCACATCTATGTGTTTGTTGTTTGGTTTAATTACATAAGGCATGTTAGGTTTAGTCGAAGGAAACTCTGTACCCAGGTTCGGTACATGTAGTCACATGCCATTTCATGTGTTTCATGTGTTTATTTATATAATGTCGTACGTCGTTAGGTTTTTTGCAGCAAGTGTTCATATTTCAATACGTCCGTATCATTAAGCGGAATATTAAGACCATAAATAATGAAAACAACCACATAATGAAAAGTTCAATACTATGCCACATTACACAACATATTAATACTAGAAGTACATGCCGATAGTAGACATAGGGGCAAATATACTTTCAAATCCTCAGTCTAAAACGTATTGAGTAAGCAACTTATCATCCGAGTACCAGTCCTCTACCACAACCCTGTTGCTGTGGCTAGGATCACCTGCGTTGCTCTGACCTACCTGTCGCCTATAGTAAGAGGCCTTCGCTTCATCTGCGGCCGCTGTGGCCTGAGTGAAGAACGCGTTGTCATCCTCCTCCGCCTATAAGCCCGCCTCTGCTAGAGCGATGAGCTCGCTCAGTCTGTCAGTGTCGTCCTCAGCCTCCTTCGCCTACATGCCCGTCTCTGCTAGAGCGATGAGCTCGCTCAGTCTGCTAGTGTTGTCCTCAGTCTCCAGCCTCTGCATGCCCGCCTCTGCTAGAGTAATGAGCTCACTCAGTTTGCCAGTGTCATCCTCATCCTCGTCCCCCTCATCAGACAACACAATCGTTGATTGAACGGTGCGACCAGCTCACCATCTATGCTCATCTAACATCTTCTCCTCATACCTTACATGAGCCACCTCTGTGGCATGTTCCTCACTGCAACCAATCCCTTCATGTATAAAATGCAATCAGTTAGCAATGCGATTATATTACATTTAAAATCAGACAATGAAAAAAGGCTTTCAAGCACTCACTGGCACATAATGTAGCAACATGCTCGTTCAAGACTTGCATCTATACTCTTGTCTCCTCCCTTGCCTCATTCCTTGCCCTCTCCTCCTCTAACGTCATCCGCCTCTCCAATCCCCATTTGTTAAGCCCAACATCGATCGGGTTATAAATACCGCGCTGTCTAGCAAACTCACACATCTTTTCTTTGTGATGTTTAACGAATAGGTTGACGTAGTCAGGTCCATATCCCCTCTTCCGTGCAATTAGTTGCCTCTTCTTCAGTTCATCCAAGAGCTTAGCTTGACCATCATAACATTCCCACCTGCATTTTCTAGTGCTCTGTTCAAAAGAAATATTATACCATATATGTCTTAGCAAAAGAAACAAAATACGATTCTATATTTACCACAAAAATAACAAACCTCATCATACTCAATCATATGGCTGCAATAATAGCCTATTCCAAGCTTCGAAGGGACTAGGCCATAGTTGGATTTAACACCACATTCGCACATGACAGGAGGTGCTTTGTAGATTACCCTTTCTTTCTTCTTTTCCTTAACCCTCCGCGGTTCTTCCGGCCATTGGTTCTTAGGACTGTCGATGCGGGACCCACATGATACCCCGCAAGGGAGAGAGAAGATCTAGTCCAACTAGGATTCTTCCCATGTAATCTTAGTAGTAGAACTATTAAGTAATCCTATTAGGAAATCTCATTGTAAACCGACTAGGACTCTAGCCTCCTGACTATATAAAGGAGGGCAGGGCTCCTGAGGAAGAAGAAGAACACAACATATCACAATCAATCCAACGCAAAGGCTAACACCGACTGGATGTAAGGTTGTTACTCGATCTACGATCGAGGGCCTGAACCAAGATAAATCGACTATCTCTTGCGTTAACCATCGAGTTCAGCATACGCCGAAGTCCGAATATACTGCCCCGAGTACCCCCGTGGCAGGCTATCGGTGGTGAAACATCGACAGCTGGCGCGCCAGGTAGGGGCTTTCGGTGACTTTGCATCCGAGAGCTCGATGGACCTCGACAACATAATCTTCCCGACGGGATCAACTTTCATCTTTGGCTCATGGATCTGCGAGGCAGACAACAACGGCAAGCTTCAGGGCCATCTCCTCAAAGATCCAAATCATCATAAAGAATTTCCTATTTCAACAACTACAACAGATCAGCTCACCAGAAGATTCGCGCAGCTCATAGTATCCGATTCAAATCAGATTTCACGACCACTCATATCCGATTCGAATTCAAGCTCCAAGGCGAAGTTTTATCCGAGTGCTTTCAAGAAACTGAGTTCTTTTTTGGCAAGATTCCAGAGCACAACCCAAAACAACTCGGATTACCCTCAGAGTTCTTTCAAGAAGTCGAGTTCTTTTCCATTTGGGCTCGACAACATGGCAAAATCCTATCAGGGACAGTTCGAAAGATCTTTCAATCCAAGATTCGGGATACCATTGACAGGAGCTCAGGAGGGTCTCGTGCTAACGATAACATCGCAAGACTGTATCATCCACTGGCCAGGTTCCGTTCCTGAAGGTAGCGGAACCCAACTGGTCGGCACAACAACAACACCTATTCTACCTTACCAAGAAGGAGACTCGATCTACGACACCGAGGCATCTACTAAAGTTATCAACGACTCCGACAGCATGAAAACTAACGCCAATAACAGAACGACTCACGCACGAGAAGTGCTCATGGTTCGACGTCCGCGGTCACCATTAAATCCCCTGGAAGCACCCGATGTCAGATCATCAGATGAATCAGAATCCAACATATCACCCTTTGCCCAGGGCTACGATGGAGAAACCGAAAGTCAGAAACAAGCTAGAGAAAGAAAAAACAAGATGAAGCAAGGGCGCCAACACCGTGCTAGGCAGCGCAGGGAAGCTTGGATCAGATATGAGTCAGAATTGGCTGAGTACGACAAAAGAAAATCGTAACGAGAAGTCGAAGGAAGACGCATGGCAAACACGCCTTACGATAAGATTCGAGAAGCATTAGAAGAACTCGGAGCAACTTCACATCCCGGTGAGAAGTATGAACAGCTCTAGGACTTGCTCCGATCGACGATCCCGAGAACGCATGAAGAGAGAGCTCGATCAAGACTACCCACCAGATCAACAACCCACAGGCAAGAAGATCAAAATCAAAGGAAATCCGCTTTCGAAAGACTTTGGCCGGGTGGAAGCCATGACGGAGGAAGTAGGAAGGAACATAATCAGGGCCACCGATTTGAACAACTAAGGAAGACTAGGAGTAGGGTACCTACCCAGACAACCTCACAAGATTATTCCCATCAGAACGACAGTTGGCCAGAAGAAGGTGCCGAATCTGAATTCAAAGAAACCAAGACACACAATAGGTTCCCCTGTTTCGCGAACAGGCTTGCATTGGTACGATTACCTCACAAATTCAAACTGTCTAACCACTCCAAGTATGATGGCAAAACTAAACCAAGGCAATGGCTCAGAATATATTCACAATCAATTGAACTAGCCGGAGGAGACGACGATATCAAAACCCTTTTCTTTCCCATGGCACTGGAGGCCATGCCCCTCCAATGGTTCGACAAACTGAACCCAGAATCTATCAGAAATTGGGAGGATTTGCAAAGAGCTTTTTGTGAGAATTTCGCAGGAATCATTACACACCCAATCACTCATGCAGAACTAAAAGGACTCAAGCAAAAGGGGGGTGAAAGTCTCAGAAATTACTATCGACGATTCAGCGAACTACGAGCTCAAGTGCATGACATAACCGAACGAGAAGTAATTGAAGCTTTCTCTCACGGAATCATGGCTAGGTGGCAATTTCAAGACTTCTGCAAAGAAAATCCGAGAAACAATGAAGAATTCAGACGAACAGTAGAAAAGATGATTACTGCAGAAGAAAAAACACGAGAGAGGTTCCCGGACAGAAGCAACCAGGACAACTCGGACAAGCAAAATCACCGAAATAGCAGACATCAAGAAAGAAAACGTAGACCAGACAATACTGTGACAATGGCCGACAAATCAAAGAAGTTTTCCAAACCCAGAAGATATGATGACATTGAAAACATACGTTGCCCATTGCACCCTAATGGGAGGCACACCATCGGAAATTGCTACACTTTCAATGATCGATACACAAGAAAAGATAGTAAGGAAAACACAAAAGAGGACAATCAGAAAAGAGAAGACAACCATGAGGACAAAGGATTCCAAAAACCTAGAGGAACGGTAGCAGTAATCTTCTCAGGGGCTCCGGATTGCAGAAGCAAACATCAAGAAAAACTAGCACTACGGACCATCATGACAGCAGAACCGGTTACACCAAGATACCTTAATTGGTCACAGTATCCTATCCAATTTACCAGAGAAGACCAATGGACTAGCGTGGGAAACGCAGGCCATTATCCACTGGTTCTAGATCCAACTATTGCTGGTATGACCGTCACCAAAGTACTAATCGATGGAGGAGCTGGACTCACCATCATATTTTCAGAAACTCTAAGGAAAATGGGACTACAACTCACTGGGATGATCACGCCAACAAGCACACCTTTTTATGGAATAGTACCCGGCAAAGCAGCCATGCCACTCGGACAAATTACTTTACCCGTTACTTTTGGAACTCCTTCAAACTACCGAACAGAGTTTATCAAATTTGAGGTCGCCGACTTCGATTCGTCATATCATGCAATCCTCGGACGTCCAGTACTGGCCAAATTCATGGCAATACCACACTATCCGTACTTACTGCTTAAGATGCCAGGACCCAACGGTATCGTTTCTCTTCGAAGCGATTTGAAACGTGCTTTTGACTGCGACGTTCAGGCGATCCAAATTGCAGCTAAAGCACAAGCCGACAATGGAAGAAAAGAAATAGCCGCAATCGCTGCAGAGACAAGCCAAGAAGAATTAGAAATACCGGCTAAAAAGCCCAGCATCATCGCTCCACCAAAAGAAGCCGACGTCAAGCAAATCGACTTAGGCACAGGCGATACCTCCAAGACAGCAACCATCAGTGCTCACCTCTCGGCAAAATAGGAACTCGCGCTCACTAACTTTCTTCGGGACAACAAAGATATCTTCACTTGGAAGCCGGCCGACATGCCAGGAGTCCCAAGGGAGTTGGCTGAGCATAGAATTGATGTTAATGAAAGCTCAAAGCCTGTAAAGCAACGGCTACGACGATTCTCACCCGACAAAAAGGCAGCAATTAAAAAGGAAATAACAAAATTGATGGCAGCAGGATTCATCAGGGAAATCCTTCATCTAGACTGGCTAGCAAACCCGGTCCTTGTGCAGAAGAAAAACACGGACGAGTGGCGCATGTGCGTCGACTACACAGATCTCAACAAACATTGCCCAAAAGATCCGTTCGGGCTACCACGCATTGACCAGATAGTTGACTCAACAGCAGGATCTGCACTATTATCTTTTCTCGATTGCTATTCAGGGTATCACCAGATCGCACTAAAAGAACAAGACCAGAGCAAGACATCTTTCATCACCCCGTTTGGTGCCTACTGCTACAAGACCATGTCGTTTGGACTAAAGAACGCTGGCGCCACGTACCAAAGAGCTATCCAAACTTGCCTTGGGAATCAAATCGGTGAAAATGTGGAGGCATACGTGGACGACGTAGTGGTGAAAACAAAGAACCCAGACACTTTGATTGAAGATTTAAAACAAACCTTCGAAAACTTAAAGAGATGGAGATGGAAATTGAACCCAAACAAATGTGTATTTGGAGTTCCCTCAGGACAACTACTCGGATTTTTGGTCAGTCAGCGCGGGATCGAAGCCAGCACCAAGCAAATTCGAGCTATAACAGAAATGGGCCCACCTAGAAGTGTCAAAGATGTGCAGAAACTAACAGGATGCATGGCGGCCCTCAACCGCTTCATATCGAGACTCGGCGAAAAGGGGTTACCTTTCTTTAAACTACTAAAGAAGACAGACAAGTTCGAGTGGACAATAGAGGTCGACGAAGCTTTCAAAAAACTTAAAGAATACCTCACCTCGTCGCCTGTCCTGACACCTCCAAAGAAAGATGAACATATGATGCTATATATTGCGGCGACTCCTACCGTAATCAGCACGGCAATAGTCATAGAAAGAGAAGAACAAGGGCGCGTGTATAAAGTACAATGTCCCGTATACTACATCAGCGAAGTACTGTCAGAATCCAAAATCCGGTACCCGCATGTACAAAAACTACTCTACGCTCTACTCATCACCTCACGCAAGCTTCGCCACTATTTCGAAAGCCACAAGATTACCGTGGTGACAGATTTTCCACTCGGAGACATCCTACACAATAAAGATGCCACGGGGCGCATATCCAAGTGGGCAGTTGAAATCGGAGCTCTCGACATCGATTTCACCCCACAGAAAGCAATCAAATCTCAAGCCCTCGCCGATTTTGTGGCCGAATGGATAGAGATTCAACAGCCTTTATCAGATACAATCCTTGACCACTGGAAGATGTACTTTGACGGATCACTCAAACTAGGCAGGGCCGGTGCAGGCATTCTCCTCATTTCTCTAGAAGGAAAACAACTCAAGTACGTCCTTCAGATATTATGGCAAGCTACAAATAATGAAGCAGAATATGAAGCCCTCATCCACGGGCTACGAGTGGCAATTACCCTCGGAATAAAAAGATTACTCGTATACGGCGATTCAGCAGTAGTCATCAACCAAGTCAACAAAGATTGGGATTGCACCAAAGAAAACATGGGTGCTTACTGTGCTGAAATACGGAAACTTGAAAAACATTTCCAAGGATTAGAAATTTTACACGTCCTATGCGATTCCAACATTGCAGCAGATGTCCTTGCCAAGCTCGGATCAGACAGAGCGAAGGTTCCACCCGGCGTGTTCATAGAAGAGCTATCAGTTCCCTCTATCAAACAACCCGGTGAAACAACACATGAAATTTAGGCTAAAAGCGTTCAGATCTTGGTAATCAACACTTCATGGAGCCAAGTTTTCATCGACTATATCAAAGAAAACAAATTGCCAGCAGATAAGGCAGAAGCCACCCAAGTTGTTCGCAGAAGCAAAAACTACGTTCTAGTAGGAGATAAACTTTACAGAAGAGCAGCATCATCAGGAGTACTCCTAAAATGTGTCTCATTTGAAGAAGGTAAAGAGATCCTAGACGAAATACACTCAGGTTGCTGTGGAAATCATGCCACCTCAAGGACACTGGTTGGCAAAGCATTTCGCACCGGATTCTACTGGCCAACCGCTTTGAAAGACGCAGAAGAGCTTGTCAGAAAATGCAAAAGTTGCCAAATGTTTGCAAGACAAGCCCATGTACTAGCTCACAATCTTATCTGCATCCCACCCGCTTGGCCTTTTTCCTGCTGGGGGCTGGATCAAGTAGGACCCCTGAAAAAAGCAAAAGGCGGCTTGGAGTACATCTTTGTAGCAATCGACAAGTTCACCAAGTGGATTGAATACAAACCACTCGCGAAATACGGCGCAACCAAAGCAGTCGAGTTCATCCAAGATATTATGCACCGCTTCGGCATGCCCAATCGAATCATCACAGATCTAGGCTCTCCCTTCATAGCTACAGAATTCAAGAGCTGGGCACAAGACTGTGGTTTCAGTATAGACTATGCGTCTGTTGCACATCCAGAAGCAAACGGACAAGTAGAAAGGGCTAATGGACTCATACTAGCCGGATTAAAACCAAGGTTATACGAAGAACTAGTGGACTATGGGTCCAAATGGATTGAAGAATTACCGAAAGTAGTATGGGGGCTACGAACTCAAATAAGCAGAGCAACAGGCCACTCACCCTTCTTCCTAGTTTACGGGTCAGAGGCCGTACTACCCGCCGACTTGATCTGGACATCCCCAAAGATAGAACAATACGATGAAGGAGAAGCAGAACACACAAGAAGATTAGAACTCGACAGCTCAGAAGAAGTCAGAATAAACGCTACCCTCCAATCAGCCAGATACCTACAAGGTTTAAGACGGCACTACAACAAAAGTACCCAACCTCGATCACTACAAGTTGGAGACTTAGTGCTAAGAAGGATACAAAAGACTGATGGACGACATAAGCTACTCAGTCCATGGGAAGGCCCGTTCATTGTCACAAAAGTCACCGGACCAGGCACATACAAGTTAATGACCGAAGATGGAAAAGAAGTCAGCAATACATGGCACATCAGCCAGCTAAGAAGATTCTACGCGTAAAAACAACTCAAGAAAAAACAGATATGCAAGCCACAAGGGACCTACGTTCACAATCAACGAAAGACAATACTCTTCAACAACATATGTATTAGTTTATACTCATGATCAATAAAGATGATATTCATCCACAGCATGTCTTGTCATGACTTCCAACGAGTTGTTTTCACGAAACAAAAAGCAAAATGGCTGAAAACATACCTAAGCATCCCGGTCAAGAGCAAAATAGCTGAAAAGATGCTTGAGCCCACCGATGAAGGTAGCTAAAAGCTAAAACTAGTCGACCGAAATTGAACTTCAAAAGACCCTCTAGCTCTTCGTTCCGAAAAGCAAGAGGCTTGGGGGCTACATCTAGATAGGAATACTTTTTCCTCAGAAAAGCACAAGCGCCAAGTTCGTCAAGACAACATTCTATGCCGAGTCATTTTTACATAGCGCGGACGAAAGGTTATCAACACAAAGATTTACATCTAACAAGTCATAGCGTGGACAAAGCACTCGACGGATCACAAAAGAGGAAGAAAAGAAAAGTACTCGACAAATCGAGGGGTCTCGTCAGAATAACGCACAGAGTTGTTTTGCGGAGCAGAGACGAAAACAGGACAAAGTACTCAGCAAGTCAAGTAACTTCAACCGCACCCAGGCAAAGAATACATCAACAAAAATAAAGAATCTTCATTTAAAGAGGAGTGTAATATTACAAGGGGATGCTCAATCGAATCAGGCATTGTCATCAGAAAGGGAAATGTCAATATTTAGACTGTCTACAACCCTACTGGCTAGACCTTCGACCTCAGGCTCTATCCTCTCAACGGCGTCAAGGTATTCTTGGTTTTTAGCTTCCTCTGCTATCTTGGACAGAGGCGCCTCTGGAGCAAGGACCCGGACCTGGGCCAGCACATTCTTGGTACATACTTGAGCACACTTCTTCGTGAACTCTTGGAAACGAGTCGGAATCCGGGGAATGAACTGCGCCCAAGACTGCCCGTCATCCGCTGGAGTCCAGAGGACATCGGCTACTGAACAAAAAGATTTCCACAAAACGTTCTAATTTTCAGTAGCCGTCGCCAGCTTCCCGGACAAGCCTTCAATAGTTTTTTGGGCCTGCACAAGATCTCTGTCAGCTTCGCGCCTAATCAGCTTAGCAAGGGCGAGTTCTTCCTCAGCATGAGTAATTACCTCCTCAGCTTTATTATGACTGGAGCGGACAAGAGCCTTCATTTCATCAATACTCTCCGAGAGCTTCTGCTTCT
>NW_027097230.1:0-60000 GCF_019320115.1 Miscanthus floridulus
CAACTCGGAGAACTAGACAAGACACCTAGGAATAAGTCAGCGGAAAAAGAAGTCAAAATACAAGAAGAAACAGGCAGAACCCGTGACACCTTTGCATTCATTCTTCGCAGACTCCACCGCAGCATCTCTCTGCTTCTCCGTCTCCACTACCCGGGCACAAAGGGTTTTCTCCTCCTTTCGGTGCATTTGACGCTCTGTCTCCAACTCAGCCCGGAGAAGGTCGAGATCGGCTTTCAGAGCGTCCACCTCAGAAGACAGCTTTCTCTCATTTTCAGATGAGAAAAAGAAGCCAGAATGATCACGAGAGAAAGACTGAGCGAAAAGAGGCAAAAAGAAACAAGGCGTAAGGACAGAAGAAAAACAAGCACGTAAAAAAGAGTGGCAGTAAAACCTACCTGGAGCTTTTCACCAAAAGAAGTCGCGAGGGTCGACAAGCTCCCCCAGGCTGTGGTCAGCTCCGATAACCGATGAGTGGCATCGAACTGTTGCACCACGCCACCGAAAAAAGAGGGACCGCCGGAAGCAAGAAAAGGGGAAGGAGAGGCCGGCTGGGGTGAAGAAGGAGCGACCAAAGCAACCTCCAGAGAAGCCAGAGCCAAACCCTCAGAAGGACCCAGCGCGACAGCCACAGTCACCTCCGGAGCGGCCAAATCCGCAACTCCGCCAGGTAGCTCCGAAGCCCCCGCAGCAACTTCATCAACAGAATGTTATGAGTCCTGAGGCTCAGAACTCGTGCGCACGGCGGGAGGCAGAGAAGAAGTCGATGAAGAAACGAGAGAAGACGAAACACTGAAAAGTGATAAAAGGAAGCACCGATAAGAACCAGAAGAAGGAAGAAAGAAGCCAAAAAGATAAAAGCTAGGATTTACTCACCCGACTACTTTCTTCTTCGCGAAGCCAAAAGAAGGCCTCGCAGGGGGAACCACGACGGCGAAAACATCCCCGCCACCCGGCGACGGAAGCGGGATAGCCGACAACGGAGCCGCGGAAGAAGCCGGGGCTGGAACCGTGAAAGAACTCCGCACTGGAGGAGCGGTAGAGCTCAGGACAGAGGCAACCAAAGAACTCGACACCGGAGCTTCATAAGAAGTCGACGCGGGAGCCTCAGAAGAACTCACACCCGACCTCTGATTACTTCAAAAAGTTCAAGACTAAAAGTCAAGACAAAGAAGAGAAATTCAATGCAGCAGGAATATGAAAAACAACTCACCGCCGCATGATGAGGGGTACTTCATCATCCTCTTCTTCCTCAGCCAAGGAAACCAGAGCACCTGCTGAAAAGAGGATAAAAAGTACTCGGTTCAAGAGAGAAACAGGAAAATAAAGGAACAAAGAGTATTAAATGTGCTCACCTAAGAGCATGCTAGCAATGACTGGAGTACCTGAGGGAGTACTTGGTTTGCGAGGCTTCTTAGAGACAGGTAGGCCAGATGAAGACCCACCCGTTTGCCCCCTCTTCGGGACACTGCGAGGACCGCGAGGAACTAGACGAGGAACATACTCTTCATATACATCAACAAATCCGGAAGAAACCCCAGGAAGGGCTGTAGAGGTTTGGGACTTACTAATTGCAGAAGTTCTAGCTAGACGATCCCTAGTCTCCGCCATGGTAGGGAGAGCATCAAGGGGGATCGGATCGACAAAGTTCGGCCCAAGCTCCTACGAAAAAAGATAAAACACCGAGACAAAGAAAAGCTAAGCAAGAACGGATGCAGCAAGAGTACATAAAGTACTCAAACAAAAAGATAGACAACTCACAGCTAGGGGCGGGTTGATGGCTGAGAACTCAGAGACGGCAGGAGGAATGACGCTCACTCCTTTCAGCATCTTCTAGAGGCGCTCGAGTACCTCCTCACCGGTCAGCTCAAGAGCTGGGACCATGCGTGAAGGATCCTCGGCCCCAGAATACTCAAAGCCAAGATGCTCCCGCTCCTTCAAAGGCTGAACCCGGCGACGGAGAAAGCTCGAAACGATACCAAAGCCGGTCAAACCCTACTGTTTCAGCATGCTAATCCTATCAAGGAGCGGCTGGATCACTTGAATCTCAGCAGGTGACTCAAGCTTCTTGTCCCATCGGTCATTCACCACAGGACCAGACCCAGAGTGGACGACGAGGGAAGGGATCAAATTGGCAGCGTAAAACCACTCGGCACGCCAATCTTTTACAGAATCGACCAGGTCATAGTCAAAAAACTTAATCTTGAGACCCTGGCGAAACTGAATCCCGCAACCGCCAAGAACACTAGTTTCTTCACGGCGGGGTTGAGGTTTCAGACGAAAGAAAAAGCGAAAAAGAGATAGAGAAGGAGGGATCCCAAGGAAGGCTTCACAAAGATGAACAAAAACAGAAAGATGGAGAACGGCATTGGGGGTTAGATGGTTCAGACTAACCCCGAAATAACCAAGAAACTGATGAAGGAAGGCAGAAGCAGGAAGACAAAGTCCAGCGCGGACAAAGGAAACAAAAAGGACAATCTCACCAGGACCCGGAGCCAGAACCCGATGCTCGCCCGGAACTCTCCATTCAGCGATGACTTTGCTTTGGATCAAGCCGTCGCTAACGAGCTCACGCAGCTGGTCTTCGCTCGTTGTTGGAGCCGGCCAAACCTTCTGAGCAGCCCTCATGGCCACGAACTCCTAGTTTTCGATCAAAGAAAGGGACAACTCCTCGTCCACGAAGGTCGCCTGAGACTTGCTTGTGGTTTTCTTCTTTCCCATGAACTGGCAGAAGCAAAGAAGGCACTAGGGAAGAGGAAGCTAGGATGAAGGTGCTCGAGTGACAGCGACGATGACGGCAGCGGATTTCTAAAAGCTAGGGTTTAAAGGCAAGAGCTAGGCAGCAAGGGAAAGGAAGATAAAAGGTCTTTAAATAGATTTTTTCAGTAACAAAAACGGCCCACAAGGCCCGTTAAAACACAGTGTGAGAACACAACAGTCCATTTACCGACGCAGCTAAAACGACGGAGGGCACGAATCCACACAACGGTACAAACCAATGGGCAGACTCCAGACTTATCCGCACAGCACCACGGCAGGGTTATCAGATAACTACAAGAACAACTCGTCAAACCAAGAAGAAAGAAAAGGCTACCTCGCAAGGAACAAAGTAACCCGGTTATTTAAGAAAGAACTCGGTAATCTCATGAACGACAGGGATCACAGCAGGAAAGTAAAAGACAACTCAGAAGACAAGATTCGTTACATTACAAGCAACTTCAAAAATAGAAGATTACAAATCTTACAAGACCCAACGAACTCGGCGCCACGAAAAGCAAAGTAGCAAAAAGGAACACGGACACGGCTAGGCTCTGGAACGACTACGTGTCCCAAATTGCTACTCGGAAGGACAGACTGCCATCAGCTACACTGTTTTCTTCAAAGGACGGAAGCAGTGCATCCAAGGCGGAAATCGGCAGCACGGCAGGGCAACATGGAGCAGAGAAGGCCGGCGGGCATCTGTCTACCCAAGACCGATGTGATGCTGGATATGGTGTTGATCTGCACCGGACAGTCTCAAGATAGGCGACGAGGATCAACCCAGAACTGCCGGATGAAGGAACGAAGCCCACATCATAAGACTTCCTCCAACTACCACCACGTACATCCTGGCACAATGCTGTCGTGGGATTAGCCTACCTCTAATGCCTATCACAAGACTTCCTCCAGCTATGACAAGACACATAGGAACTACAAAATATGCCCGGGGGCTGCTCTACTTCACAAACTACCATGTTCATAACCGCGAAGGTTTCAACAGAATGTCCAATGAATGAAAACAAGCACTCCGGGACAGTATTTATAGACCAAAGGAGCGGCGCACATGGACTAGGAGTACCAACGAAATAAGCCTAACAAAGGACATAGTGAAAAGACAGGACACAATAATGGATGACTCAGGCGAGAGGAAGCAGTACTCGAAGACGGGCATATTCGGAAGAATATACCAGCGCAGTACAACCCGTGAACAAAAGGCATTTACACTCAACCACCACCATACAACTATATCTGACAACAGCAGACTACCAAAGAATATGCCAAAACCACGCATCCGAGTTCTTCCTGAACAAAACAACATGGATATACGCTCGGGGGCTCGGCCAGCATCATAGCTTAATCAACACTAAGCTAGGGAGCTCGGCCTTCGCTTTCAACTACTCCCGGACGCTCGGAACCAAAGACAAAGGACCAAGAATACAAGAAACTCAAGACTACAACGACGACACATCAAGACTCTTCATCCGACTTCTTTTCTAAAGAGAAGAACTCGGAGAAAGCACGGGGCTACGGGATACATAGCCCCAGAATTTTTTGAAGACAAGAATCTGGACCCTCCAACTTTTGCAAGCAAAAGCAAGAGGCTCGGAGGCTACACTTTTTCCACCCAAAAAGAACCCGGACATAAGCTCGGAAGCTGCATGCCGCGAAACTACTCGGATGATGGTTTAATCCAAGACTAAAGGACCGCTTCGGAAAGATGCCGTAAAACTACTCGGATGATGACATAATCCAAGTCTCGGGGACTACTTCAGAACACAAATTTTCAAACAACATAAAGGATCAAGACCCTCCAACTTTTTGTTCCAAATAGCAAGAGGCTCGGGGGCTACACTCAGCGAGTGCACTTTTTCTTCGAGAAAGCGCACGTCACCAAAAGACTTCCTCAACGCAGACCACTTCAACACATTACGACAGAAAGAACCCGGAACGAGCCATGTTCGAGTTCTTTTTGATAAAATTTCAACGAACAATCAGAGCAACTTCAAGACAAGATCCTCCAGCTCCTTGTTCCAAATAGCAAGAGGCTCGGGGGCTACAACCAGATGGATGCACTTTTTCTTCAAAAAGCACTCACCACCCAAAGATCCCAAGAAGCGCTACAAGGTTTCACTCCAGAAAGCACTCGGATGACATTTTGTTCCTACTCAACAAGACTTGAAGGAGCAAAGCGAGACTTTCAGAGCTCAACCATGAAGTGTTCGGGAGCTTGTCGATGCGGGACCCACAGGATACCCCGCAAGGGAGAGAGAAGATCTAGTCCAACTAGGATTCTTCTCATGTAATCTTAGTAGTAGAACTATTAAGTAATCCTATTAGGAAATCTCATTGTAAACCGACTAGGACTCTGGCCTCCTGACTATATAAAGGAGGGCAGGGCTCCTGAGGAAGAAGAAGAACACAACATATCACAATCAATCCAACGCAAAGGCTAACACCGACTGGACGTAAGGTTGTTACTCGATCTACGATCGAGGGCCTGAATCAGGATAAATCGACTGTCTCTTGCGTTAACCATCGAGTTCCGCATACGCCGAAGTCCGAACATACTGCCCCGGGTACCCCTGTGGCAGGCTATCGGTGGTGAAACATCGACAAGGACCATACAACCATTCCTTGAAACGACACTTCGCCATTGAAAACACCTAAATAATGAGACATTAGTACATGAACACATATAGCTCAAGATTTGAACACATACACTTTGCACTTACTTCATGCTTGTTTGGACACACAAACTCCAACGTATTCTCAGAGTTTATCATAACTCGATCTCCGCAATCGCACAGAGGAGGTTCCTCGAGTCGTCTAATTGCGACTAGGTGCTTCTCCTTAGCCGTCATTGGCGGAGGGTTAGGGGGGTGGAACCCACCGCTTGAAGTGCTCACGTGGATGTCTCCCTCTAAACCAATCGTCGAAAAGGAGGTACCTATGATCAAACTTGTATGCATCGTCGATCCACTGAAAGAAAAAGCACCTCTCATGGTCCTACACAATGAGATTCCAACAAAATATTAGTAGCATACTTACACAAATAAAGAAAAAAAGATAGTGGAAACAATTTCTTACATTAAAACGACTGCATGTGTAGAAGCAACGCGCCGCTGTATCCGGATATTTCGATTGAAAAACATGGGCCAGGAAACCACAGTCACAGTTAGGGACAGGGAGGTCAGGAGGGACAGGGGCATCTTTGCTAGACGCGTCGGGGTATAATTCTCGAGGACGACCCCGTTTTCACCAAAACTCCTCCCAAAACATTTCTTGCATCTAACAAAATAGATGTAATTTAACAAACATAAATCAAAACATTATAAATAAATGTCAATGAGAACCATAACTACAATACAACCAATTTCGTTCTAAGAAACGAAAGCGGTTAACGTTAAACTCTAAACCTAGGGTTTCCCATTTGATGCACAACAATGAACCCATAACATAACTACATGCGTCTAGGTTTGCTAGCTTTTTCCACGCCTTGGCATCATCCAACGATTGTATAATATATATATTGAGGGATACAATGAAACCCTAAGTGATGACGATTCTTAGGTTAAAAAATCCGACTAATATATACCGAATCGATGCGAAAAAAACTAGGAGGGGAGCAAGGATACCTTGCTCTCGAAGATCTACGGATCAAATTAAGGTTTTCAAGGTCCAATATACCGATTCGTGAGGTAGGGTGAAGTGGGGAGAGAAAAAACCCGAGAGGGAGGAGAAAGAAGAGGAAGAACGCTCGGGCAGGAAGGTTAGGCCGGGGTTAAATGCAGGGAGTTCGGCGCCGTAGATCTTGGCGCCGAGCTCCCTGCCATGTCATCCACCGTGCCCATGAGCTCGGCGCCAGAGACGCTGGCGCGTACCTCGGCGCCAGCATCAATGGCGCCGAGCTAAGGGTCCATTTTCTGAATTCTTTCCGTCAGGGGTCTATTTGTGAGAAACTTTCAAAAAAGGACTAAATTATAAAAAATTCGTCATGGCCAGGCAGGCTTGGCCCCAGTGTTGGCCTACAGCGGCAACGCCCGGCCCGAGTGGGGGTCAAGCAGATCCGGCCCCTCGGAGACGGATCCAATGGCTGCGCTTCGCGGGCTCCTCGACAGCGGCCAGCTTGGGTCTGGGTTGGCCGTGGCTCACGCTGGCCCGCTGGGGCTTGGCAAGGCTCGTGCTAGAATTGCTAGGGGCTCTGCACTTTGTGTCCATTCGCCGCAAAAAAAAAATCTGGTGCATACCGCATCCATTGAGAGTCCGTGCGTACTGCGTCTCAATCGGCGTATTCGCTAGTTGGTTTCTGGGTTGGTTTGAGTTGACCGGTACTGGTTTATTGTGAGAAAAAAATACTATTGGCTGGTTAAATAAGCCTGACTGAAACAAGAATAAGTGACACGTGAACGTGTGTAGCGTTTCAGGAACTCCCCCGCTCGGCTTGCGCTATGACGTGTACGAGCGCACGACGGCACAACGTGGAGAGACGCTTGGCAACGATCGTAGTAGATCTGCAGGCTCTCCACGTGTCCACCATCGGAAAGGAGTATGCACTGAGTTTTGGTGGATCCTGTATCCACAGAAGAGCGCGCGGCGTGGCCAAGTGGTTGTCTTTCTGCGTCGGAAGTGGCGGTCTTTCTTTCAACTACCCTGGGCTGCGGCCCAAAAAGATATATGGGCTCGTCCATTCCGTGGGCGCCAATTCTTTTACCAGAAAAGACTTGCCATTTTCCGTGGCGGCCAAGTTTTTGAACCAACCGGCAGCCGCCTGACTCGCTGTCCTGCTCCAATCAACGGTTCGGATGCAACCGAATCCCCTCCCTGAACCTTCCAGAACACACGACACACGAGCTCGGTCCAGGAACCTTCTCGACCGCCATTGCACCCTCTATATATGCCTCCACGGCCCCATTCCGTCCACAGTCTCATCAACACCGTGCTCGAGATCATAAGCACAAGGAGGTCGGAGTAGAGACAGAAGCAACGATGCCGACGGGTAGGCTGAGCGGCAACATCACCCAGGACTGGGAGCCGGTGGTTCTGCGCCGGACGAAACCGAAGGCGTCCGACCTCAAGTCGGCGAAGGCGGTGAACCAGGCGCTGCGGTCGGGCGCGGCCGTGGAGACGGTGCGCAAGTCGGCGGCGGGCACGAACAAGCACTCCGCGCCCGCGCGTAAGCTGGACGAGACGACGGAGCCGGCGGCGGTGGAGCGGGTGGCGGCCGAGGTGCGCGCGGCGATCCAGACGGCGCGCGTGGCCAAAGGGTGGAGCCAGGCGGAGCTGGCGAAGCGCATCAACGAGCGCGCGCAGGTGGTGCAGGAGTACGAGAGCGGCAAGGCGGCGCCGGCCCAGGCCGTGCTCGCCAAGATGGAGCGCGCCCTCGAGGTCAAGCTCCGCGGGAAGGGCGTCGGCGCGCCCCTGCAGGCGGCCGGCGGCAAGTGATGTGATGTGAATGTGATGGCCTTGTGCAGATTACACCGTCGATAACTTGACATCTGCTTTGAATTGGCGGTGAATCGGATGTGCAGTTTCTGTTTGTAGGATCGTGATTGGGTGATCTCTTGATTGGTAAATGACAGCGGGCAAGTGGCTTCGATTTGGTCCCGTGGTTTTACCTGGTCTCTTTGCTCCCAATATTACGGTTTTTACGAGTGATCTTGTGAATGAATCTCTGCTTCCTCTGTTTTTTCCCAAAAATTTATTAGAGCTCCCTGCTTCCTCTGTTCTCATGCGAACTGCGAACAGGTGATGATTTCCATAGAGACGACATCACGCCAGAGCAGTTAAATTCTTGAGAATTGATTTCCTACTGCAGCGTCCTTCCTCCGGTTAACTGTTAACAGCAGGACTGCGATTTCTCTGTAAAAGGTATTAAGGTAATCTACAAAGAACATCTTAGGTGATCAGAGTTCAGAGTATCAGATATACAATTTCCTACTGCACCATCCTAAGCCTTGCTGTTGCTGTGGCGGCAGCAGCAGCACAGCCACAGCAGGCTTACCGAACAGTGGCGCATACGAGAAATTATATAGCCATGGAAATCACGACAGCCCTTTGTTTGTTACTTAAGATCGAATGATTAAAAATTAGAAGTCGCCTGTGAGCCAGTATCTAAGATTGGTGGGTAACTGGGTATATATGGAAAGGATATAATTCTGGTTTGATACGTGAGGGTAGTTGTTTCGCTCGGTTATTTTTATGAAAATGCTCTGAGCCGAGCGTTCGATTTTTTTCTAGAGTACCGGACGGACGCGGAGCCACATCAACTTTGATTCTCGTGTACCCATCTGCCACCACCGCCGTTTATTCTTATCGTCCCACTCCAATAATACAACATGAGGGATGGATGACGTGAATACAAGACATAAGCAGCATGTTCGTTTGGTCGTGTTTGGTTTATAAGTCGTATTTTTTTCAGCTAGCGAACAATATTTTTCTCTCACATCAAATCATCCGATAGTACTTTTAGTCATGGCTTATCAGCCAAACAAACTCAAATGAACAGCACGAAGATCAGCGCCTTACTTGAGCGGACGTCACAACACACAGTTAGCACCTGGTGTCAGTGGCGAAGTCACTGCCCGGCTAGCTGGCAGGGCTTCTCGGATTTTTTTTCTTTATATCAAAGAAAAATACTATAATATGCTAGCTAAATATTTTTAAATATGATAATGATACCTATAGGGCGTCTGTCCGTCCGGACGGACCCTGCACACGCTGCGCGCCGCCCGCACCGCCCACCTACGCTGCGTGCCACGCACCCCTGCCCGCGCCTCGTGGGCCCCGCTCGCAGGGGTTAAAGCTGTGGTGGCGTAAGACTAGAAAATGACACAGATTCACCGTGTCTTCCGCCGCAGCCGCGCTCCATTCACTTGTCGAGGTCTGTGTCACCGATGAGCTCCGCACCAGTGACCTCCATGCCACTTCGGCGCATCGAGCTCCGTGTGTTTCATGCGTTTTAGATGTATGTTTCATATGTTTTATTTGGATGTTGCATGCGTTGAATTTGGAAGTTGCAAAAGTAGATATGGTGTTGCATATGTTGCAATAGCTATAAATGTATGTTGCAAGTGTATGTTTCAAATGTTTTAGCTGTTTTAGACGTATGTTGCAAGTGTTATCTGGATATTGCATATGTTGCAGTAGCTATAGACATATGTTGCAAGCGTATGTTCCAAATGTTTCACCTGTTCAGATTTATGTTGCAAGTATTTTATGTGGATATTGCATATGTTGCAGTGGCTACACACATATGTTGCAAGCGTATGCTTTAAATGTTTAACTTTGTTTCAGAGATATGTTGCAGCAAATGCTTCAACAGCAGACGTAGGCACGCAGCAACATACGAAAGTACTCCGACGAGCAGTAGAGGGAGAGGGAGCGAGTAGCAGGCGCACAACATGCGAAGTAGTATGCAGCAAGCTAGCCGCAAAGTCTTCTCATCTTATCGGCTCGCAAGGATCCGCTGCCACTACCGTCTTTGCATCTAGACCCGTGCCCGTGGCGATCGTCAGCCACATGTGCCTCGGTCTGAGCAACCGTCGTAGGATCTCGGCACCAGCCAGCCGATGGGTAGAAAATCTCTGCATTGCGTCGTGTCCCTGAGAACCACAACGAATCAACCGTCGCCTTCATCACTTCGCTCTTTCCGTATGAATCCCACCCCTCCCGTCTCTGCTTCTCCACTTCCCCTCGCTCGATTCGATCTTGTCACGCGCGAGCGTCCGGATGGGTCCTAGTGTACGGACGTCCAGGCGCTACCCACGCCCTTATTTTTATGGACAAAGTTATCCCACGACCCTTGTCTTCCTCCCCGTGCGTGCTTCCTCCCCACCCCCACCCTGCCAGCCGGTGCCTGCACCGCCCACCTCCCGCCCCGCTGCTTTGCCCTACCGTCCCCTAACCACAGGGTGGCGTGCCGACGGTGTCCTCGCCCTCGTCCCTGCCCCCGCACCCACCACCGACGGCTGGCGGCGAGCCGACTCGCGGCACCACCCACAACCCGCCCCGGGCCCTCGACCACGCCCACCCTAGTCACAACTGCTCGTCGGCGAGTACTGCTGCGACGTCCCTGCCGCCAACCCCACCCAACCACCATCTCCCGCCACCCCGGCGGGCCGTGCCCGCATCGTCTCTCCCACCACCCCTCCGTATCGTGGCTACCCCCCCCCCCCCCAAATCCTCCTTCTAAGGCTACCGGTGAGCAGAATCATAACTCCGCTGCTGTTGGAACCCTAACCGCCACTATCTTCTTCTTCGTCTCTGGCGCGGGGCTAGAGGAAGAGGGAGCGCGGGAGTAGAGTCGCGCCGTTGCACCGGAGCGCTACGGTCGCGTATTACCTTTTCCCTATTTTTATCCATCACTTGGATGGATGACTATAGACCATTTATGCATAGTGTTTGTCAAATGTATTTCGTTCGAGTAATCAACTAATCATATGTGTTATTTAGAATTTGTATTATGAACCTACGTTCGTTGCAAGATCTAAGAGAGAAAAAAGAAAAGTAACACATCTACATTATTGGGCTTCTACAGTAACCGGTCTGTTTCTACTCTCTCCGTTTAAGAAAAAAACTACAATTCTAGGACCCGGAGGCATGATCAATGTCGCTTGATCGTTTCTGTGGCTTATAATCTGGCTGATGCGTTGTGAGAGAAAAACACTGTAACATAGCTGATACGGTCAAGCGAATAGGGTGGCTGACAAAGTAAATAATAGGATAGGAGTACCCCTAGCGGTCTGACACTCTGATGTGCTGCAATTTGTGGGCCAGTTTTACACAAGCACACTCGTACTACTCGTCTACTCCAGTTACTCTTTTTTTTTTAGAATTACTCCGTATCTTTTTACCGGTGGATGGAAGGACGGAAATATATTTTGAGGGAGATGGAAGGACAATGCCATGCGGTGATCTTTTTAAGGGGTATTTGGACTAAAGCCCTGTCACATCGGACATTTGATGCTAACTAAGAGAAGTAAGAATGAGTTCCTAGGCCTGCCATCTACTTGTGCATTATTTTTAGAACAAAATTGAACTCTAAGATTGTAGTCAACTGAGACAAGGAAGTATATATTTTTTTTCTCCGTGGCATACTCCTTTCTTGTCCACCAAACCTAATAATTGCATCTTGAGCCGCCGGCCCTCGCACACAACAAAGAAAAACAAAAAGCTATCCTTTGCCCGTTCGATTTTGTTCCCTTCGTCTTCGTTGGATCTGCAGTTTGCTTGCATCATGGACATCCATCCGTTTTGTCACACTGTTCCACCCATCCCCAAGTGGGTCCCACTTGTCATCGTGTTTTTGTAAAACGTGCCATTTAATCCCCCTACAGTTCTAGTTCGCTCAATTCCCCATTTCTCTGCATCTTCTGAGTGGGTGTGGAGCGAGGTCCATTCCGGCGAATCGACTCGTCTGTGAGTTGTTCTTAGCTTTTATCATATGGAACTTGTAGCTTGTAGATCTGGTCGATGCGGTCTTGATCTGTCGTTTCTTCATTATAGGTTGTTTATCTGTGTTTGATTTGTTTTGCGTTTCTCTTTATTTCATCTGAGGCTCTGAGCATATTTGAAGGAGAGCAGTTCCGATCCGTCGTCGGAGGTGAGCCATGTCTGTGAGTTCTTCTGTGCAGCGTCGTCGTCGCCATCCACCCCTCACGCAGCACCGTCGCCTTTGCATATTGTGGTGGCCGCTTCGATCCATCACCGCAGAGAGCATCGACACTGCGTCCCAGACCCAGAGGCAAGTGTGGAAGCGTTCATCTCCTCCAGGCTGTCCCCATCGCCCCCATGGTCATCTTCGGCCTCGCAAGTACGCTATTGTCGGTGTTTCGAGTTGCCACCAAGTAAATTTCTAATATTGCGCGTCTGGCCCGGATGGTGTGCTAAGAGAACACGAGGTTTATACTGGTTCAGGCAGAATGTCCCTACGTCGAGTTCGTTGTTGCTGCTCGTGTTACTAGCACTGAAAGTTCGTAGTAGGAGTTACAAACGGTCGAGAGAGGGACTGGCCCAAGTCTCTGGTGGTGTGTTGTGGTGAGCTCTGATTCGAGTCGAGTTCGGATGTCCCCAGTTTTGATGCCCTGCTTTCCCTTTTATAGGCCAAGGGAAAGCACGGGTTACAGTGAAGGAAGAGAAAAGGAACGAGAGGAAGAGGTCCTTCAGGTTCGTCGGGGCCTTCTTCTCCTTTATGTGGGTCCCACCGACCCCTGTAGATATCAACAGGGACAGTTTCTCGTCGCGACCCTGTCCATCATTAGCGCCATGTGTAGGCGTCGTCTGCCGGTCATGGCGCTCCACTCCGTCCTGGCGGACGTCATGGTGAACTGATGTGCCCGCTAGTGTTCGTACGGGGGTTAGGCAGAACAGCACCGGTACGCCCGATGCTGTTCCTGATGTGAACCCCTAGGTATGACCCATCGTGGGTTGCGGGCTACATCGAGGCGTGCCAGTCTCTTCCCTAGCATCAGAGCTTTGACCCAGACCCATATGCTTGGACCCGGAGTGGTTGGCAGCAGTATGGGTCTCTGTCGGGTGAGGTGGAGCCTCCAGCCTCAGGGTCGGGCGAGGCGGAGTTCCTCCCCAGAGGTCGGGCGAGGTGGAGCATAAACCCAAGGCTTGGGCGAGGCAGAGCCCAGACCCAAGGGTCGGGCGAGGCAGAGTCCGCCCTCAGGGATCGGGCAAGGTGGAGCTCACGGCCTCAGTGTCGGGGGAGACAGAGCCCGCCCCTAGAGGTTGAGCGAGACAGAGTCCTCCCTCAGGGGTCGGGCGAGGTGGAGCCTGCGGCCTCGGTGTTGGGCGAGGCAGAGCGCGGACCTAGAGGTCAGGCGAGGTGGAGCACGAACCTCAGAGGTCGGGCGAGACGGAGCCAGCCCTCGGAGGTCAGGCGAGGTGGAGCCCTACCCTCAGAGGTCGGGCAAGGCGGAGCCCTGCCCTTAGTGGTCGGGCGAGGCAGAGCCAGCCCTCTGAGGTTGGGCGAGGCGGAGCCAGCCCTTAGAGGCCAGGCGAGGCGGAGCTTGCATACCTAGGGGTCGGCAAGGGATGTAGTAGCTTTCTTGACCACTCAGATGAATCAATGTTGATTGCTATTAGCTCCTCCTCTTTGAGTACCCTAGTATTGGTCCCCGACAGTTGCCCCCGAGCCTGTGGAGGAGTAGAATACTCCTTTGGAGGTTTTTTCGGATGGGAGGACTCTCAGAGCCCTGGCCTTCTTTTGTCGCCGAAGGCATATCCTGGGGATGGTGATTCCCTATCGTCGAGGTCGGACCCTTCGCGGGTATGGATATGAGATTTGGTGGGTTGTTAGCTGGCTAGTTTGAGTAGGGTCCCTGGCATCCCGTTCATGGGGATCCGATTTGGGTCAGTTTGGTGATCGACTCTAGATTCTTGGTGGTCGGTCCGTATAGTTCTCGGGTCCGTTCGACCGGTCCCGAGGGCTACGTGCCTTTCTTTGAGGAAAAACCATGGTTCACAACTGGTCGAGACTCAAACGTGAGCCGGGATGCCCGTGGTGCTCGTGCGCCTGGGTACTGGCCGCTTATGGGCCCATCCCTTATTCTAAGGGTGCCTAGAGTGGTTGTCGAACCCATCGATGGGCTAATCCTTTAAACTCCTAGGCCTAGGCCGGCCATGGAGGTGTTTTTTGATTTGTATCCCTCTTACTTGCGATGAGTCGTGGCCCGTCCGGAGAGACGAAACACCCGGTGCGCTTTCCAAGGGAACGGACAGAGATTGCGTGTGCACTTCCCACGGTGGGACATTGTGGTAGACCGTGGCAAGCGTGGAGATCCAGGTGGACAATTGGTTTCCTCGCATCCGTCACCCCTATAAAACCAAAGGGTTCGCCCCCAGGGTTCTATACCTTGCCTCCTTGCCTCCGCAGCCACGACCGCTGCCACCAATTGCCCAGGGTTCCCTGTCTCCGCATCCCCACCGCCATCGAGCCTGCATCCAACTATCACCACCTCCAATGGATTCGTGCTGTCGCTCCGACATTACCTTCTAGCGCATGGAAGGTCTCGTCCATCGCGGTCTTCTCCGTGCGTGGACCTCGGTCGAGGAGTGGCTGCAGCCCGGTGAGGAGGAGCTACCATCGTCGCCCGATGGCTATGTGGTGTCGTTCGCCCACTTCCATGAGCGTGGGTTCATGACCTCCACCCACAGATTTCTTTTGGGGTTGCTTCATTACTACAAGATCGAGCTGCAGCACCTCAATCCCAACGAGATCCAGCATATGGCGGCGTTCGTTGCCTTGTGCGAGGGATTCCTGGGGATCAGTCCCCACTTCGATCTATGGAGGTACTTCTTTGCCATCACCCTCTAGAAGAAGAGGGAGAAGAGCGGCAGGCAGGAGCTGCACACGCTGATGGGGTGCGCTGGCATCCACCTCTAAAACAATCGGGTCGGTGAGTACCCGTCGATGTGGCTGTCAACATCCAACAAGGGGTGGCATTTGCAGTGGTTCTCGAAGAGGCCCTGGAGTCATGGAGAAAGTGGGGTGTCCCAGAGAAGGACAAGAAGAAGATCTGGGACCACCTCACCGCCATCCACATCCTGAAGGAGAGCGGCCTAAAGGGGTCGGGCATCATCGGGGCCTACCACACGAGGAGGGTGGCGCCGTTGATGATGCGCACGCTCCCACTGTACGCGATGGCACCCGAGGCGTCATTCGATGGGATGGTGTTTGTTGAGGGAGCGCTCCCCGCTATGAGGTCACGCAATGCATTAAGGAGGCGATGGAGCCTTTGTGGGACGATGCGGGCACCCCCTCAATTTCGTCTACCCGATGCTGGGTCATCCTCCGATGCGGCCGGAACCAGGCCATGTCGTCTTTGTGAGTTTCCCCTCCTCATACCTCCTCTTCAATTGATTTCCTAACCTCTTGATACGAACTTTGAGAGGGATGGGACCAGTTGAGGGACCTCATCTTCATGGATCACCCGATGCCGTTGCTGAGGGATTCGTCCATGCGGGTAGCGAATCACACTAAGGGTGAGCGGCTGAGGAAGGCGAAGGAGAACAAGAGGAAGAAGAAGCAGCGGTAGCTGCAGGCGCGTGAGCGAGGGGAGGACACCAACAACGATGATGATGATGATGGAGATGATGATGAGGTAGTCGACGACATCGAGTGGGACAACCTAGAGAACGAGGATGTGTTGATAGGTATCGGTTCGTCCTTGTAGGAGTCAGCACCCTTCCCGTTCCATGGAGGAGAGGCCACATCTGAGGAGCCGGTGGAGACAGGCCGTACCGTCGACCTGTCCCAGGAGCCAACAGAGGTGGGAGGCTCTGCCGCCATGCCTGAGGTGCCTACAGAGGCGGGTGGCTCTACCCTCGTGCCCCAAGATCCTAGGGGAGCGAGCCCCTCTGCCTAGGAGCAAGGGGCAGGCTCAAAACGGCCTCGTCCTGATGAGGTAGAGCAGAGGTCAGGGGGTTCACCCCCCAAACGTATCTGCCACCCGACGGTGCCGATGTGAGTCACCGGCTCCTTTGTTTTCCCTATTTTGGTCAGATTTCATCGTGACTTATGATTTTTTGTCTCTTGCAACATCGGGAGGCAGCGTAATCCTTTGGCGCTCGCGCCAAACAAGAGCATCTCCCTTCAAGCGAGGCGGCAACCATTGGCTGGCATTGTGCCTATTTTGGGCAGGAGCGGCGCCAGTGTGACTGCATCACTGGCCGGTCAGGCACCACCCATGGTGGCGTCCGTGCCCTCAGCGGGACGGGTAGACACGGGGGCTCAAGGGAAGCCTTCGGAGGTCGCGAAACAGCCTGTGATGGTGGCGATACCGTTGCCGATGATGAGGCGGATGGGGCTACCGACCGCGCTCGTGGCGCCGACCGTGGTGGGTGTGACATAGCCGATCAGGACCCTACGAACGCAGGTGGAGGTGGCGGCGGCTATAACAGGCGAGTCACAGATGGGTGCTATTATGGCGGTGCCTGAGGAACCGGCGCGACCCTTGCCATCGGCGGCCTAGGTGATGGCGTCTGGTGTGGGTCGGACGGAGGAGGACGTGGCCAAGGGGTCCCCAAAGTTCATGGTGCTGGGAGAGGAGTCAACGTTCGCACCACTAACCCCTTCCATCGCCGGAGGGAGTGTCTCGGTGAGGAGGGTCGGTGACGATCAGGACCGGTGGAGAGCCATCCCTAGCCCTGATGCCAGTGGGCAGTGACTCTCCTGCACGGAGTGAGCCCCTGCTCCAGTGGGCAAGTCAGGAGGATCCGACATCGACGCTCTTCACTCTCAACGATGTCACAGAGAGCATAGAGCGGGAAGCCTCGATGTGGGGATCGTGTCCATGCTTGAAGCTCTAGACCACGCCGAAGGTGCCTTGCGTGACGTTGTCATTTCGTTTGGCCGGGTATTCACTTGACCCTGCTTCTCGCCCTTTTCTTTCTCTATATATTTTTTGTATTCTGACCAACATCTCCTTTTAGTCCGTTATCGCTCGTAGCCGGAGGAAATCTTGGTTCCTTCGTGAGCAGAAGGAAAACTAGGACCGCCTTGTCGAGGAGGTGCGACTGCGCGGGGAGGTGACCGCTTAGCTTGTCGCTGCCCAGCAGAGGGTGGCTGAGTTGACTCCCCTTACTGAGGAGGCAGACAGTCCTCGGTCATGGGTGGACGAGGCTGTCGTCATGCTAATGAGGCTGAGAGGGCGTTCGAGGCCCTATCAGTGAGACCATGGAGGGACGAGGAGAAGGCCACCAAGGTCAAGAAAGAGCGGGACAAGCTGCTCTAGAAGGACACCGAGACTTGTCAGCGGATCCTCGACCTTCTAGCTGAGGTTGAGAAGGAATGGGAGCTAAAGCTGGGAGCCAAGGAGAAGCTCGTGGCCCTAGAGAAGAGGGCAAGTCTGGATGCCACGATGGTCGCCTGGCTACGCAAGGAGCGGGATGAGTTGCTCCAAATCGTAGAGTGGCTCCGCTTGGAGCATGGAGCGGCTCACGAGGAGCGTGACCAGGCCCTTCGAGAGCATGACCAGGACTGCCAAGAGCACGATGACGTGCAGCAGAAGGTTAGCTCCTTCTAGGTTGAGACCAGAAACAGGACGCCCCAGAAGCTGGAGGCTGAGAGCATTTTGACCGAGCTAGACGTGGACCTCGCCGAGGCAAGGAGGAATGTTCAGGTGGAGAGTGACGAGCTTGGTATCCTTGGCGCCACCCTTAGAGTGGTCTGCCATGACCTTGAGGTGGTGCGGTCAGAAGGGACCAGCTCGCTCGTGGCCCATGCCGTCAAGATCATGGCTCGGGTGCTTCAGCTTGAGAGGAATGCCCTTTGCGCCAGGGTTAATCAATCCTTCGTGATTGCTTATTCTCATTATGGGGACAACATTGACCTAGAGGTGATGAGCCACAGCTTTGCGCCTAGCTATGAAGCCCACGAGCTGGAGGAGATAGAGACGGCGGTGGCTCCTCTTTCGCAGGACCTGGCAGATAGAATAGAGAGCATAGTTCTCCCTCGGAGGGGTTAGTTAGCTAGATTAGGTCAGGTAATCTTTCATGTAACAAGCAGACAAGCTCCGACCCCTCTGGACTATCCGAACAAACTTATCGTTTTGTTTCGTTTGATCGAATTTGTTTTTCCTCCCTTTTCATGTGTGAAAAGGGGCTCATATGTTCTGACCCTTCTGTTTGTTAAGACCGTAGGGCCCAAGGTGTAGGAGGGAAACTCTGATCATGCTGGTAAGCAAGAGTGCCATAGCCGCTGGGGCATAGATTTCTCGTAGTCCAACCAGCCATGCTCAATCGTTTGTTTCCACAAACCTTGCCACTAGGTTTTTAGCGTGAGGAAGGGGTCAAGTACGGTGACCATTGCAGAAAGGGTGTATATATGCCCCTATTAGCCCCCGAGTGAGACCCGAATCTTTGCCGTTGCTGGGGTTGGATGTCACTGAAGATCTGAGCCATCATTCTACGACTACACGTTCGGTCTCCTTGCGAGTCCAACTTTCCTTGAGCCCTCGTGCATAGTAGGGGTCTGATCGAGGGTTGGCACATCTTTGTGATCGTTGCCCCATCCATAGTTTTTGCAACCGAAGGGGTTGAGCTAACATCACTTGCCTCGATGGCTCGAGTGACGCGCTCGGTGAGCTCGCTAACGGGCATGTTCGAGCGGAATCCGGGTCCGTCGTTTGTGATGGGGTCGACAAAGCCCTTATGTGGCATTCCACTCCTCCTTAACCCACCTTCTAGCAGATGCCCGATTGTTCTAGAGGATGACTAAGGTGGCCCGATGGCCTCCCCTCAATGTGGATTCTGTGGGCTCGGCTTGAGATTAGGATCGAACGAGAAGGTCGAGATGACCCTGTCCGCTTCTAAGCGGGTTGAGCAAAGGCCGCTGGGGCTCATCTGTGTTTTCTTCCCTAACTCTGTTCGACGCGAGGTGGCCTCGGGCCCTTCGCAGGCCATCCTTCGAACCCCGATGTCCCGATTTAGGGTCGGGCGGCTCGAGCCCCCGAGCCCCGTGGGGCTCGGTAGGGGTCGGTCGTGTTTCATTTGTCACCCCATCCTCGGTTTCCACAACTAGAGGGACTGAGCTAACGACACTTGCCTTGATGGCTCGAGTGTCGCGCTACGTGAGCTCGCTAACGGGCATGTTTGATTGGAATCTTGGTCCATTATCCGCTGATGGAGTTGGCATAGCCCTCATGTGGCATTCCACTACTCCTTAACCCACCTCCTGGTAGATGCCCGAGCCGTTCAATGGGCTTGGGTGGCCCGTTGGCCTCTCCTCGATGGAGATTCTATGGGCTTTGCTCAAGGTTAGGATCGAACAAGAAAGGTCGAGATGTCCCTATCTACTTCTAAGTGGGGTTGGGCAAGGCCGCTGGGGCTCATGTCGGTTTTTCTCCCCTAGCTCTGTTTGACGCGAGGCGGCCTTGAGCCCTTCGTGGGCCGGCCTACGAATCTCGGTCGGTCACCGCTCATATCAAATGAGATGACTATCGCTTCATGATGTGACGCGAAGCGTTGTGATGCAGTAATTGCATATGCAATGCTTGGATGTATGGGATGAATGTATGGATGAATGAATGAATGAATGTATGAATGCATGCATGAGAATGGATGAGCGAAAGATCATGCAATGGAAAAGAAAAGTGTGGGTCGGTAAAGTTACCTCGATGGCTCGAGTGATAGGCTCGGGGAGCTCTTACCGAATATGTCAGTGTGGGATTCAGGTCCGACATTCATGACATAGCCGACGTAACCTACAAGAGGCATCCCATTACTCCCCATCCATCTCTCGGCAGCAGCTCAAGCCATCAGATTGACCTGGGCGACCTACCGGCCTTTCCTCGATGGAGATTCCATAGGTGGGCCCCTCCAAACCCTTCCCGAGAAGGTGAAGGCCTAAGCTCGGGGTGCGGGGATAAAGACTCTGATCACGCTAGTGAGCAAGACGCCGTAGCCATCGGGGCATAGGTTTCTCGCAGTCCAACCAGCTTTACTCAGTGCTTGTCTCCACACACCCTGCCTCTAGTTTTTAAATGTGAGGAGGGGTCAGGCATAGAGAATGTCTACCGAATAGACACTCTTACCTGCCCCTGAGCGAGGCTCAATCCCCTACCGTTGCTGGGGTCGGGGGCTCGGTAGCGAATTTAATGCGCGTAAAGTAAGGGTGACCTGTCTCTCGGCAGCGGCTTTGAGCCATTCGATTGACTTGGGTATAGGATTTACTTCGATGGTACGAGTGATGGGTTCGGGGAGCTCTTACCAGATATGATCGAGTGGAGTCCGGGTTCATCATTCGTGATGGGGTTGGCATAGCTCGCATGGGGCATCCTGCTGCTCCCTACCCATTTCTTAGTAGCGGCCAAGTCGCCCGATCGACTTGTGTTACCCGCTGAGACAAGACTTACCTATGAAGATAGAGGATGAGAACATCCCACGCAAGAATTTAGTTAGGCAAATAAGCCAGGCGGAGAACTTGTAATAAATGGACAAGCTCTTAAATTTCGTTATAGAAAAACAACTTTTTAGCCATTCTCCCCATTTTGTATAAAAAGGTTAGTGCATTCTGACCCTTTCCGTCGTTAAGGTCATAAAGCTCAGGGTGCGGGTGAGCAAATTCTGATCACGTTGGTGGGCAAAGGCGCCATAGTCGCCGAGGCATAGGTCTCTCGTAGTCCGACCAGTTATACTCAGAGTTTGTTTCCGCAACCCTAGCTCCTAGTTCTTAACGTGAAAGGGGGTTAGGCACAGAGAATGTTTGCCAGACGGATATACTCTTAAACGCGTATCGACTCTTTCCGTGGCTAAGGCCAAAAAGCTCGTGGTGTGGAAAAAAACTTTGATTATGCTGGTGAGCAAAGACACCGTAGCCGCCGAGGCATAGGTTTCTCGCAGTCCGACCAATTTTACTTAGCATTTGTTTCCGCAAACTTCGCTTTTGGGTCTTAATCATGAGAAAGGGTCGAACGTAAAGACTGTCTACCGGATATATATGCTCTTATTAGCCCTCGAGTGAGACCCGACCCCCGCCATTGCTGGGGTCAGGTGTCACTAAAGGTTAGGGAGTTTGATAGCAAAACTGATGAGAGAAAGTGTGCATTTATTAAGGGTAAAAGCAACGTAGCTGCTCGCTGTTCCAGGCATTGGCGAAGACCTCGCCATCGATGGTCTTGAGCTTGTAGGTGCCTGACCGAAGCACCTCCACGATGATGTATGGTCCCTCCCACGGCTGAGAGAGAGCTTGTAGCAGTCCTTGTTGCCTTGGACGAGGCAGAGGACTAGGTCTCCGACGTTGAAGGCCTGACCCCACACTCGACGGCTATGGTACCAGCGCAACGGTTGCTGGTACTTGGCCGAGCGGAGGAGGGCAACATTGCACGCTTCATCCAGCTGGCCCATGGCATCCTCGATGATGCCTCGGCTCCCTGTTCGTCGTACGCCCTGACCCTTGGTGCTCCATAGTTGAGGTTAGTCGGGAGAACATCCTCGGAACCATAGACCATGAAGAATGGCGTGTAGCCGGTGGCTCGGCTGGGGGTCATCCTCAAGCTCCAGAGCACCGCGGGAAGCTCGGCGACCCATCATCAGCCAAAATTGTTCAACCGATTGAAGATCTTAGGCTTGAGGCCCTATAGACCATGCCATTCATGCGCTTGACCTGTCCGTTCATGTGGGGGTACGCCACGGTGGCCTAGTCAACCCGGATGTGGTATTCATCATAGAATCAGAGGAACTTCTTTTTGGTGAACTACGTGCCATTGTCCGTGATGATAGAGTTCGGGACCCCAAAGCGATGGACGATGTCGAGGAAGAACAACATGGCTTGCTCGGACTTGATCACGAAGATCGGCTGAGCCTCTATCCACTTTGTAAACTTGTCTACGGTGACAAGCAAGTGGGTGTAGCCCTCGGGTGCTCTTTTGAGAGGTCCAACCAGGTCAAGCCCCTAGATCGTGAACGGCCATGTGATGGGGATCGTCTGGAGCGCTTGGGCTAGTAGGTGAGTGTGCCGAGCATAGCACTGACACCCTTCACAGGTGCACACAACCCGCTCAATGTTGGCTACTATGGTTGGCCAGTAGAAGCCTTGTCGGAACGCGTTTGTTAACACTGGATTTTCGTCGATTCTGGAGGATGATAGGTGGACCCGCATGCGGGAAGAAAGGTGTTCGGCAAACAAAACAGGCGGTCGGCTAAATGCTTGTGCGGTCAGTTGCTCCAGAAGGTGGTGACTCCATTCGGGAAAATAGAGGATGGCAGGCAAGGCCGATCGGAAAGATGAGAGTTGTAATAATAAAGGAATCTAAAGGTTTAGGGTAAGGAATCGTAAGTTTCCAAGTTTGTTTAAAAGTTCCTTTGTGAATCGTAGTCCTCTAGGACTCGTGTTTTGTCTAGGGTATAAATATTGACCCTCGACCATTGTAATAAGGGTTCTCAACCAAAAATCAATACAACCGGCCCCGTGCCAACTTTCGAGTGTCGTGTCGTTGAGTTCTTCGAGAGGAGTCATCGATCCATCGACCTCCGTAAGTTCCGACAACCTTGTTATCATGTTTAGTATCATGCGGTGGATTTAGACGTGATGCAAGTAGTCTTGTTTGTTTTCAATGATCGTGCGGCGGATCTTTGCTTAACAATCAAGAAGTCTTTGCTTATGCTTCGTTTATGAGTAGATACCGTGCGGCAGGCGTTTGCTCAATATGCTTAGTGAAAGCAAGATAGTTATCGGCTCTATTAGATATGGCAAAATCTAGATAGATTCATTAAGT
Source organism: Miscanthus floridulus (assembly GCF_019320115.1). Lineage (NCBI taxonomy): Eukaryota > Viridiplantae > Streptophyta > Magnoliopsida > Poales > Poaceae > Miscanthus > Miscanthus floridulus. The sequence goes on from NW_027097230.1 coordinate 22,980, forward strand.
TATCCAGTGTTGCATGTTTTAAATATTTTATATATTTGTAACACACTTCTGCCCAATCTAGATCGATATTGTTCGGCCCTCTCTTAGTGGTTTTATTCGTGCCTTCAATGATCATTATTTTCGTATTACCTTTGCAAATAGACAATACACTCGTAATGGCTGAATTATTTCAATCTAGATTGTCACGTGTTGCGGGTTCATGCATGTTAATCACGTTTAAGCTTTAACGAAACCAGGTGTCGTGCGGCAGATGCAGGTTTTAGATTAGTTTAATCGTTTTTTATTTGCACGTTCCTTCTTCATGGACCCCAATTCGGCTGGACTGCCGAGCTTGGTTATGCATTAACTCTTAATTAATTTCACTTGTTCAAACATGTCGTCCCATGTACATGTATTCGGCAAATAGGCCTTTACGTGCATTCATCTTACGATTAGCTGAATGATTTATGAACTTGTTGGCAGACAGCTCTTTATAGCTGTATGTCGTTGTAAGTGGCTTCAGGGCCATATATGAGGAATTGTCTGGTATTACCCGACATGTTCCGGTTTGACATTTAATTGTTCTATCCCTTGTTAGTTTTCAGGTCAAACTGACTGGCACGCTTCCGGATCACGAAGCACCCGGGAACCCGATTGAAGCCACGCTTTCCGGCTTGCTGTGTGTGAGGCACAGTGCGTCACATTTTGTGTCAACAGCACCTAAAAATTGAGAACTTGGACAGGAACTCATATATACCAGGTGACCTATTACAACACATAATATCTGGGTCCCTTTATCATCCGACTAATAACTTGTTCAACCTTAAGTGTGGTGCACCTTTCTGATCCAACGAAAAGGACATAAGTTGCTCACTAGATGACCGATGTCATTACTGGGACAGTCACATCGAGTAGAGTCACTTGTCTACCACCTCTTGCAGTCTATTTATGTTCCTGTTAGTGACCTGTTCTTCAAAAGTTAACCATTGGACGACTTCAAAAGGGAGTCCAATTGCATTTGATTCAACGTACAGATCTTCTACCACGCTACGGAGAGATAACCAAGGAAGAGCTCACGTGAAAATAACACATCGGTGCAGTTCTGCAATGGATCATGACTAGAAACCTCAATACCAGCGCGTGCCGAGCAGCACAGCCTTGTGTGTGCACCCACAGGAGGCTCTCGATTTCGTCGCGGCACCGTAGATCGCTAATCGTGGCACCATTACTGAACATACAACCCACAAGAAATCTCACATGGCACAAATTGGGTTACATAGGAGCAAGCACTATGCGAAGGAAGGATAGCAACAAAGGTAGTTACAAGGTTAGGAGTCAACAAGCAGGGGATCCAAAGATCAAAACACAACGCAAGAGAACATAGCTTAATTGCCCAAGACAACTGAGCAGGGGACTTCTTGCCGAATTTTCATATACGTCTTGTGTCCACCCAAGTGATTACCAGATAAAGATTAACATGAGATTTGGTCTTGTCGAGTAGCAACATGAGATCAAGACTGATAAATACTCAGAGACTTGAAAGGGTTGGAGACAAAACAAACGAGATTCAAGGGACAGAGCCATTGCACTGACTAGGGATTCAGTTGATAAAGCAATGACAGGATCTACAAGGAAAAGTTTCCAAAGCCAGGGTAGATAGTGATTAGCGTTGTACCAGATCATCAGTAGGAGAAGGAGCAATGAAGTCCGACAAGGATTTCAGAGCAAGGTCCTTCCACACAAGAGTGGGACAACCATGACACATGCAAGCAAAGAAGGGAGCTAAGCTTGGGCCTAAGGTCAAGCAAAGACATGGATAAAGGTCTTCGTAGCACAACGTTCAATGGCTAGCAACCACATGTACAGGCTCAGGCTCCTAAGAGAGAACTTAATTGAAAACGACAACCATGAGATTACCAAAACTTGGACGTTGTTCCAGGATAGCGCTCTTCAACACTCATATGCTTTCCGAGGACAAAAGGAGCGATAGCTATGACACTATCTAGATTACGAGCATCCACACCTACATCATGGTCTTAAGCAAGCATTTCGAAATACTCAATCTAATTAGCTTAAGCGACTATTACTAAGCACAAAGCTCACACCTAACAACTAGTCACCTACAACAACACCGCTATACATATCATGCAAAACATGGTGGTAAAGTATTGTTATCTTTTATTTTCTTTTTACTGAGTAGGTGGATATCTCTACAAAACAAGTTTTACTTACATTTAGCAATTTAGTTTTTAAAGGGGTGAACCTTTTGCTAACTATTAACTTTGTCATCTATTTCCTTTGGAAGCAAACATACAAGGCAAAGCTAATCACACACTATCTTCAAGCACAGCTATTCAAGCAGCATGGAACAAGGCACTTTGTCTATCTTCACACAAGGAAAAATAGTAGCATCACATTGATCACAAGTTACTTAGTATTAGAACAAGGTGAGGGAAGCATATTTATGCATAAGCACAATCATGATGCGTGCTCGTCCTATTCGTCCTCACCAAATTGCTAGCCTAAGGCGGCAATCACGTTCTATGTCGGTGGCATAACACGTACTCTCTCGACATATAGCTAGTCGTCAGCTACATTCAAGCTACGCATTCGTGGTTAGCGTACCTGCAGGAAAATTCATTGCAGCCCATCCCCACAAGAGATAATTAAGCACACAATGAAAGCAGTAAACTAAAATACTTCCCATATATACATCCCCAGATATATATACTTCGGTATCCATAGCTACCCGGCAGATATACCCATAATTAAGTACCTTCATATATACATGCGTGTAACATGTAAATATTCCAGTAACCATATCTAACTCTCCCCTAGACCGATAGTTGGACGGTCATGCTCTCACAACTCACACTTACCTGGGCGTAGAGGCAATTGATCCATACATTACCATTCAAGTGAACGGCATCCATACAATAGCACGCCGTATGGACGACGAAAGTAAAATTTGCAAGAAGTAAACCCCCACAGTTAGTACTTAGATAGCCACCTAATAGTCCTTAACTGGGCATAAAAGAGGATGTCGCTAGCATAGTTTTGCAAATAAGTTTTGACAAATTTGTCTGTAGCTAAAGTTTTAGTTAAAATAGACTTTTTAAAACCAAAACTTGGCTTTTAAAACTTTGTACCTGACAGTATTATGCTTAATCTTGCTCTGATACCAGCTGTGACAGAACCGCCCAATTTATACAAGATCAAGTACGGATGTCCCCGCTTAACACATTGACCCATGCATACTCTCACTTATATAAACCCGGTAGTCTGCCGAGTGTCACGCAGGACCTCGGTAAATCAACATCACAACCAAGATCACGTGATTAAGCAAATACACATCACATACGCAGAGTTGTAGCGGAAATAATATTACAAATAGGTTCATAAATAATAATACAAGTTTAGATTTCGAAACCGATTAGTGAAAACAACATTGCTTTCGAAGGATTTCATTAATATGAGTTCCAAATACATTGCTAGCATAAGTGACATCCTCAGACAAAAGCATGTAGATGAGAAGTGAATATAGAGTCACCGAGCCCACCGGTGGTTAGCCACCATCTTCAGCAGGCCAAAACCTTATCTGCAACATGGTGGGATAAACCCTGAGTACTCGAATGTACTCAGCTAGACTTACCCGTCATAAACCAGAAATAAAATTGACTCCAAGGAGTATGCAAGGCTTTATAAGTGGAGGTAGCTTGACAACATTTTGCATAAAAAGTGATTAACTTAATTATACAATTATAATTATGTCATCAAGTTAATTATAACTATCCATCTCTAGATTAGCAACTATCCTGTGCCAAACATGTGGTATATCTTTTTAGAGCATACAATAGTAACCATAGCAGGTATAGTAATTCCATGTTTATCCAAACCATCACATTCCATAATCCAATTACTACGATGTTGGGACTAGCCAAGTTTCTCACTATCCGGGAGAGACGGCGATTCGAATCGATTTCAACCAGCTGGGAATTTATTCCTAACACAAACCCAGGCAGACCAGATCAACGGTCACCTTAGGTCACCTTTGGTACAACTCAGGTACACATTTCGCAGGTCCGTACTGCGCCGCACAATCTGGGACACCAGATGCCAGGACGTTCAGGCCTAGCCTGCCCTTGGGCTCAGTCTGATCGCCCCACGCAAGGAGCGCACAACAAAACGAGTCCCGGCCTGAGTTGAGCTACTCGGCTTCGCGGTCGGAACGAGTTATCCGGCCAGCTAAGTGATAGGCATGCGTTCAATCTTGTCAAAAGCGCCAACAACGGTACGGTCCTTAATCGACACAGACGGAATCACATGAGTCAACCTACACATAGACTCCGCCCGGCCTCGATTTACTTTTACCCATGGTTCTTTTCCACGATAGCAAATATAGCCAACCGTGCTCCGGTATCCACCTATATCTCGCAGGTGACAGGATATCACCCGACTTCTACCGGTCTAAGCATGGCTAAGCATATATTCGATCCTGGACCTATACCGGTTAAAGGTGTAATATCTGGACAAGGAATTTATATGCATCAAGAGGTTCCATTCAACTCTTATAACCTAATGCATCAATCATAAGTACTTAAGTAATCATTTGTAAAATACGGGGAGACTTAAAATGCTCCGGGGCTTGCCTGGGATCCAACACAAGTCAGTTCAGTTAGCTTGCACCGTCCTGGTGACATCTCAGGTCCTAGCACTTGCTTAGTCCTTCCATCTTCGGGATAGATCCATCAAACGCTGTCTTCGGGTTTGGCTCCAACATCGCATCCTTCACGTGGTTTATCTAGCGTACCTAAATGAGATGCAAGATGCAGGTGTATGAATACATGGAAGTGCAATAGGCAATGCATCGCATGCAGTAAGTAAGACAAGCACAAGGTTACATTAACATGCACATGCACTTCACATTGCTTACTATAAATATCGCACAATTTATCATGCCACGATAGCAAAGAAGATGACAACACCAAGCATGACACAAGTTTCCCAAGATCTCAGGTACTCTAACTCAACCATCATCAAAGGTATGAGCCACACTTAGCAAAATACAAGCAAACAACTATAATTGGAATCTGTCAATTTCTGGACATGCAAACAGCAGCTACAAGATTTAGCTATAACTGGAGTTACACAAATCCAAATGACTTGCAAGAAGACATTATGGAAAGCTTATGAAATTTTAGACAATTCATATTTAATCATCTTAGCATGATTCTCAAGTTAACTAAGTCAAATATACCCATTTACAGAAACTGGTCTAAACAAGACAGAGAGTAATCAATTCTATAACCCAACTTTAAACAGGCATAACTCACAAACTACTTGTCCAAATACCACCAAATTTTAACAGAATCTAGCTACATGAATTATCTACAACTTTGTTATTATCAACAAAAACTCATTCAAATCCTAACTAGATCAAACACTAGCATCTTTCAAATCTGCTCAGAATAAAAATCAAAACTTGACAGAAGACTTAAAAGTCATGTAACTCCTAAACTATCAGGCCTATGGTCTTACAATTTGAACACAAGGAAGATTATGAAATTTGCTACAACTTTTGTATTCACTACAACCATAGCAAACATCATTTACACCACGAAAATAATTGCACAAGCAAAACTGCAAATTCAGCCCAACAGCAGTGGTATAGAAAACTGATAGCATCTTCAGAGAAGTATAACTGGAGTTCTAGACCTCCAACAAACATGAACCATAACTTTTTGAAAAGCTTACGAAGTTACCTACAACTTTATTATTCTCATATTAAGATGATTCTATAGTTAGAAGGGTCAATTAACCCAATAATTGCATCTCTATCCAAAACATAGACAGAAACTGACATGCCACTTTAAACAGCTATAAATGGAGTTATTTATGTCCAATAAATGTGGTTCTAGACTTTTTAGAAATCTTAGCAAATTCTAAACAACTTTGTTGTAAACACCTAAAGCTAATTCTACTAGTAAGAAGGCTCCACAGTAATAACAAGGAAACCCTATTTGGGTTTGGGCAGAAACAGCCACTGAGATTCAAGCAATTATAACTCAAGATCTACTTAACCAAAATTTATGATATTTATCTTTTTGGAAATCTTAAGAAAAGTACTAAAACTCATGTATTGTCATAAAGTCATGATTCATAACTTAACTGAGCCAATTAATTCAAACATGCAGAACTGTTCAGGATAGGAGCAAATCAAAACAGGGCATTTGTTATTTTTATAACTCTTAAACTATAAATCCTAAACTCCTGAAATTTTTACCAGACAACATCAATCACCTTATGAGCACTCCACAAAATTTTCACATTTATTTGAGCATAAAAACTGCAGTTATGAAAAAGACAAGACATGGCAAGTATCAAGAACCTAGCTGCATAGATCTATTTTTACAGCATAATATTTAAACTAAAACATGCCATATTATAGATCTAGTGCATAGAGAATTTCACAAGGATTCCAAAAAGTCCACATTTGTTATTTTACGATTTGTCTACTAATTATTACGATTTTCCAAAGTTAAGCACAGAAATCTGCAAAAGAAAAGATTAATCCGAAAAAAGGAAAATACTTTTGCATTAGGAACCCTGGAAATCTTAGAAACCAACAAAGCCCATATGTGTAAATACATGTGTCTGGCTTTTATGCAAAGTGAACACATGAAAGAGCTTCTATTTACGATTCACCCCGTCTTCTTCAACCTCACGACGCCGGACGCCGTGAAGGGGCAGCGTCGTCGGGTCAGCTTGCAAGGGGGGGCGTCGGGGTTGGACCTGGGGCGCTGGGATCCGGCTATGGCCAGCCCCCGGCCGCGCCTGACCCTTGATCGGCCGGCTGCAGCCAGCAGCAGCCTGGCCGCGGCACCGGCGAGGACGAACTGCCGTGGCGGCGAACTGCGACAGAGGAGGGGCTGCCGGTTAGAGCTTGGGGACTAGACAACGAGGGAGTTACCCAGGCGAGGTTGGAGCAGCTGTAGGTCTTGGAACCGAAGGATGGCGTGGTTGCTACGGTGCATTTGCGGCAGCGGCAATGGCTGCCCGCGGTCGCCGTGTCTGGCTCAACAAGGGAAAGAGAAAAAAAATGCAGAGGAAGGGAGAGGAAGAATGGAGAGGAGGGTGCTGGTCCTGGACTTAAGCACGGCAAGGTGGCAGCGAGGGCACGGCAGGTGGCAGCGAGTGCAGCGCAGGCGAGCCACGCGGCGCGAACAGCCAGCAAGGTGACGACACTGTTCAGAAATTTCAAAATTCCAATTCTACCTCAAACATACCACTGACACCCAAATTGCGTGCCTCCGTAACTTCTAAACCACTTAGTTTTGGCAAAATCCGTAGTAATCAAAACTGTAGAGCTACGCGACATCTACAACTTTTCTTAAAGCGTCAAAGTCTGATTCAGCCTTGTTGGAGAGATACACGGCTACGAAGAGGGGTACATGAAAACTGAAATCGTGAAATTCAGGTATCCCAGACTTAGCCAAATTTTCGGACTCTGAAAACCGCAGTAGATTCAAAGTTGGAGCCTCGGTTTGACTTGCTTACAAGATGATCTAGCTCTTGGTCCAAAAACAAAGTTTGTTCTACTCCACTCAAACTTCAACTTTTATTTAGGTTCCACTGCCATGCAAACACTCTAAGCCATAGTTCAAACTAAGTCAAAGTAGCATCACGATAAAGCTTAAATTACCATTTTTGATCTATTGGAGCATTTTCTGGCCACTTGTTCAACATGAACCCTTCATAACTTTTATTCACAAGTGTAAGTAGAGTTGTTAGAGCAAGGTTGCAATGTTTGTTTGTCATTACATGTTCTTATTCACCTAATAAAGTAATTCAGGCGAGGACATAACTTATCATTTCATGTGATTTCTTGATTCCAAACTTTATGAAACTTTTCCAATCATCCATGTGGGTGGAAATTAATGTGAGGCACATGAAAGAAGCACCTTCAACCTTACTTAGGTATATATCCGAAAAGGGCCAATAAGCAAGCAAAGGTGTGTTGCCCAAGTTTAAGTTGGAGCTCGCTCTTGTAGAATTGATCTTGACACCGTCATCACCACTTAACATGTCATGTTTGAGCTCCAACCCATTGCTTAACTGGTGACAAACACCTGGGGTGTTACAGCTCCTGTGCTGGGGGAGGTTGTTCCACAACCCTAGGCTGATGAGGTCGTCTCCTTCCTTGCCTTCCATGAGCGTGGGCTCGGGTACCCCACGCACTGGTTCCTATGTGGGCTCCTCAATGAAAAGGGCCTAGAGTTGTAGCACCTCAACCTGACTAGGGTGCTGCACATTGCTAGCTTCATCATCATCTGCGATGCCTTCCTCAGGATGAAGCCACATGTGGATCTATTCTGGCGAGTCTTCATTGGGCGAGCCCTATCCAAGTGGAAACCGCCCAGAACCGCACTGGTCGGGGGGTTTGCCCTGCAGAAGAGGCCGAAGCTGTCAGTCCCCTACCCCGCGTACTCCCCCAGTGACTCCAACCGGGGGTGGCATGGCGAGTGGTTTTATATCAGGAACCCAGTGGAGGCACCGTTCCTGATGTTTACCTAGGGGAGGCCGGAGAAGAGGGAAAGTTGGACGTGGGGTCCTTCCCATCAATAGAAAAAGCTAGGGATTATCGAGCCGGAGCTTCGGAAGCTTGTTCGGAATGGCCTTGATGGGTTGCAGGCCTTCCACACCTTCTTCCATGGTCGGGTTGCCCCATTGGGGGAAAGGATGCGGTCGATGTGGGAATACTCTAGCCTGATGGATCCCGACCGTGCATCACCGGAGGAGTTGTCGAAAGATGAAGACCGGAGTTATCTTGGTCAGGCACTGCAGTTGAGGGATGAAGACTCCCTTGAAGGGACACCTGGACCCCTTCATGCCATGAAGCTATCCAATTTGGTATGCTTTTTTCCTGTGACCTTTTCCTTCTTGTTTTGATGTTTTGATTGATTTTGAGTTGCCCGTTTTGAAGGGACTCACGGGCTAGAAATCTTGGCCGCATCTTCCAAGAGGACTGGAAGGCATGGTTCGGTAAGCTGCCCAGAGGGAGACCATGCTTGCCAAGAAGACGAACAAAACCAAGAAGGTCTGGAGGAGGTTTGATAAGGAGAAAGAGGTCAACCAGCGGCTCCGTGGTGGTGAGAGGCGGAGCGACATGGAGGCAGAGCTCAAGTCGGAGGAGCTAATGGAGATGGCTGATGACGCGAGTTCCTCAGAGGATGAGGGAGATAGGGGCACTACCATGACCTTGGTGGAGCGCCATAAGCCCACGACTGCGCCCATCAGCGGCGGGCGTGGTACAGAGGTGCGCAGCAACGTTCCTGAGTCGAGAAAGCAAACACGAGTGAAGACACCGCCCTCGAACGAGAGGCAAATCATGCGCAATTGTCGCGCCCTTTGGAGGCATCATCAGCTTCGTGGCCCCCTGCTACAAGTGTGGCAGAGCACACTGGTCGGTCGGGGGGACATGATCGTTCCCCTACGTCTTCAGGGTCAACACGTGTGCGTGACCCCCAACAGGGAGATGCCCCAATAGTTGCTCTAGTGGTTTTCCCATGAGCTGGCGGTCACGGCCGTTCGTGGGCCGATCGGGGACCGGCCAGGTCACCCCCTCCCTCGGTTGATGCGAGGGGGCATAGGTCGTGACCCTCGAGTGATCCTCGTCTAGTCGGCTCATCGTCAGCTGGTCGGGGCTTTGGGGTTCTACTGCTTTCGTATGGGTATGTATTCATCCTTCCCTTTGTTCTCATAGTTGAGTTTTTTAGTGTGACTAACCTACGCTTGTGCCCTTTTTTCTTTCTCTTTCTCTTTTTTTCTTTTGCAGCGGCCAAGAGCTAGCAGGACTAGGGATCTCCCTACCTCCTGTGCAATGAGCACGGCGGCACTGGTGGCCCCTTCACGACCAGGCTAGTGGCGATGCGACCTTCCTTAATGGTGGTTGCGTCTTCCCGACCGATCTTGAGCACGGCGGCGGTCGTGATGGCAGCAATCCCCATGGTGACGGCGGAGGCCGGGTCGGAGGTGACACTTGTGGTCCCTCCCCCACTAGTCGTAGAGGAGGGAAACTAGGCTCCCTATCTTGCCCGGCGGAGGAGCGCATGATTCGCTCGCCAGGTCAGAGCTAGAGGGATCTAGAGGAGCCATGGCTAGGCTGGAGGTAGAGCAGCCATCGGCTAACCATGGAGTCCTAGTGGCGGACATTCCTTTCGACGGCGAGGAGGACACCAGGGTGGAGCCGCCAGCCATCTCGCCATCCCGGGTGTTGGTGAGGATCCGGTCATCGCTTGATACTGCGATGGCTGGATCTTCCGACAGGTCAGGGGATACCCATGAGTTGGTGTGGCCTTGCCCTGGCGAGTCGGGAAAGGCCTGGTTCATCCTTTGTGATGAGGAGGAGGTTAAGCTTTGGCACCTGCTCGGGGAGAGAGGACTGTCGATGGAGTCTAATCTTGCCCTTGCTAAGGCAAAGCTTAAGGTGGCCTTCGAGACGGTTGATCTCATCCATCCACGGACCACCTCCTCTGTATCTCGTAGTGTAGTGGGCTAGTAAAAACCTTGGCGAAAGGCTTTCCCAGCCATCGACTTTGGGGCCATGTGATGTCCACAGATTCTGGCATCGATTTCGAGGAGAAGCTGTTTCCTTTGGTCGGTCGGGATGCACTTCATGAGCACTTCGGACGGACTACGCTTGTAAAGTTCGTTACTAATGGCGACGAACCTCTTGGTGTGTAGAGCAATTTGTCACACTTCAGTTCTTTCTAGTGGGAGAACCTCCTCGAGGAGGTAGGTGAGCAGTGGTGCTCTCCAGTCAGCCGGATAGAGTGCCATCATGGCGATGTTGCCGGTGATGTTGCCATGGAGGCACCAAGGTCGGAGCCCCTATGCGCTCGGTTGGGGTCGAGGCACGTCGGGGGGTCTAAAAGGTCCTAATATGGCTAGAGGGGGGTGAATAGCCTATTTAAAAAACTACAAATCAACTAGAGCAATTTGATTAGTCTGACAAATAGCGAAATGCAAACTTGCTCTAGCTCTACAAGGGTTGCAAGCCACCTATCCAACAATTCTAGTTGCAATGATAGCTAGACACACAATTTGCTATGATACTACTCACTAAGAGCTCTCAATCTTTCTACTCTAAAGAGCTCCACTAAGCAAACTTAAATAGCAAAGCAAGCTCTCAAATCTAATTACACTAAAGAGCTTGCTACAACTAATTTGCAAGAATGTAAATGAGTGAGTAGGATGGTTATACCTCCATGTAGAGGAATGAATCAATCACAAGATGTATATGAAACCAATCACCGGGAGAATATCAAATGGCAAGAGACAACCGATTTTTCTCTCGAGGTTCACGTGCTTGCCAACACGCTAGTCCCTGTTGTGTCGACCAACACTTGGTGGTTCGGTGGCTAAGAGGTGTTTCACAAACCTCGTCCACACGATTGGACACCGCAAGAACCTACCCACAAGTGAGGTAACTCAATGACATGAGCAATTTACTAGAGTTACCTTTCAGCACTCCGCCAGGGAAGGTACAACTCCCCTCACAAACACCAGAGACGGCCACGAACAATCACCAACTCGTGCCGATCCTCCACCGCTGCACCAAGCCATCTAGGTGGTGGCAACCACCAAGAGTAACAAGCGAAATCCACAACACAACACGAATACCAAGTGCCTCTAGATGCAATCACTCAAGCAATGCACTTGAATTCTCTCCCAATCTCACAAAGATGATGGATCAATGATGGAGATGAGTGGGAGGGCTTTGGCTAAGCTCACAAGGTTGCTATGTCAATGAAAATGTGAAAGAGAGTGAGCTTGAGCCAGCCATGGGGCTTAAATAGAAGCCCCCACGAAATAGAGCCGTTGGGCTCCTCACTGCACTAAACACGGGCCGACCGGACGCTCTGGTCAGATTGACCAGACGCTGGACCTCAGCGTCCGGTCATGCGATGTGCACCATGTGTCATCGGCTTCAAACACCGATCGCCCGATTTCAACGGTCAAGTGATGACCAGACACATCAGTTAGAAAGTGATCGGACGCTGGACCTCAGCGTCCGGTCGTTTCCAGTAAGGTTCTAAACGTGAATTTTCACGACCGGACGTGTCCGATCATGCTCGACCGGACTGACCCAGCGTTTGGTCACTCAATGTCTCCACTATGCACCACATGTCAGCGTACGTCAGCATTGACTGAACGCACCTTGCCAGCGTTCGGTCACTCTTCGCACCAGCGTCCGGTCACAAGACCGAGACGCGTGCTCACTGCTGCTACTGACCAAACTCTGAACCCAGCGTTCAGTCACTACACCACCAGCGTCCGGTCACTCTGTGAACCCCTTGTCTTTTCTGTCTAGGGCACCGGTGGCACCGTCGGACTGTCCGCACTCTATGGGTGGACACTCCGCCGGTGAAGTTTCTAACCCTTGCTCAAATGTGCCAACCACCAAGTGTATCACCTTGTGCACATGTGTTAGCATATTTTCACAAACATTTTCAAGGGTGTTAGCACTCCATTAGATCCTAAATGCATATGTAATGAATTAAAGCATCTAGTGGCACTTTGATAACCGCATTTTGATTCAAGTTTCACCCCTCTTAATAGTACGGCTATCGATCCTAAATGTGATCACACTCACTAAGTGTCTTGATCACTAAAACAAAATGGCTCCTACAATTTATACATTTGCCTTGAGCCTTTTATTTTTCTCTTTCTTCTTTTCAAGTCCAAGCACTTGATCCCTTTCCTTTGTCATATCTCTCCCCCTATGTCAAGTTCTCCCCCTTTGTTGGCGGCTTCTCATTATCTTAGGACACTCATTATCTTAGCACACTAATATCTTTGTTTTTCTCCCCCTTTGTCATCAATGACCACAAAGGTTCAAAATGTAGATAGGTTGAGATTATCAATGTCAATCAATGGGGTGAGGATCATTTTCCCAAATTTGGTTCAATCTAGATCATTTGCCAAAGATATTGAACTCGGTTTGATCCAAGGACAAGCTTCTTCACACGTCCAAATAAGGGTTATCTTGTACTATGTTGAGTTAAACACTTATAGCTCATTTTATAGATCAAACACTAGGTTTACAAGCCCATAAACATGTCATATGGTACCACTAGATCATTTCAAGCATACAAGCAATAGTTGTACCATACAAGCATCAAATTCATTTGATTTTCATGAATGAGCCTAGGACATGATAGGAATGACTAGATGCACTAAACAAGTCCTTAGCAATGGATGGATGGATGACATGCCAATCAATTTTGCCTTGCTTTGCTCGAAGGAGAGGCATGTCATATAGTGGGGTTGCATCAACACATATTGGAGAAGTCAAGTATGTTCAATTCATTCCTTAGCTTGCAAAACCTCTTCTCATCAAGTGGCTTGGTGAATAAGTCGGCACCCACACTCTCTATGTAAATGTCCCCTTTTTGTTGGTGATCTCTTATGAAATGATGATGGACATCTATATGCTTTGTTCTTGAGTGTAGAACTAGGTTGTTGGTGAGCTTTACGGCACTTTCATTATCACATAGCAATGGCACTTGCTTGAACTTGATTCCAAAATCACTCAAAGTGGCCTTCATCCAAAGTAATTGTGCACAACAATTACTGGCCGAAATGTACTCCGCTTCGGTGGTTGAAAGTGCTACACTATTTTGCTTCTTTGATGACCAAGACACAAGTGATCTTCCCAATAGTTGACATGTGCTCGATGTGCTCTTTCTCTCAACTTTGCATCCCGCATAATCGGAGTTCGAATATCCAATCAACTCAAATCTTGCTCCTTTGGGATACCATAATCCAACATGTTGTGTATGCTTCAAGTACCGCAATATTCTCTTAGTTACCTTCAAATGACTTTCTCTTGGTGAGGCTTGAAATCTAGCACACATGCATACACTAAACATCACATCCGGCCTTGATGCGGTCACATAGAGTAGACTTCCAATCATGGACCGATACATCTTTTGATCCACCATGTTGCCACTAGCATCACTATCCAAGCTTTCACTTGTCCCCATTGGTGTACTAATAGCTTTAGCATCATCCATTCCAAACTTCTTGAGCATGTCCTTGATATACTTGCCTTGACTCATAAATGTGCCATTCTTTATTTGCTTGATTTGAATACCAAGGAAGTAACTAAGCCCTCCAATCATGGACATCTCAAACTCACTTGCCATCATCTTGCCAAACTCCTCACAAAAATCTTGATTTGTTGACCCAAAAATGATATCATCAACATAGATTTGCATTACAAACAAGTCATTTCCAAGCTTCTTGGTGAAGAGAGTGGTGTCAACCTTTCCCATCTTGAATCCCTTAGAGAGTAGGAAATCCATCAATCTCTCATACCATGCTCTAGGTGCTTGTTTCAATCCATGCAAAGCCTTTCTCAACTTGTAAACATGGTTGAGTTTCTTTTCATCTTCAAAACCGGGAGATTGCTCAACATACACAAGCTCATTGATGTACCCATTGAGAAATGCACTTTTCACATCCATTTGGTACAACTTGATGTTGTGGGCACAAGCATAAGCTAGCAAGATCCTAATTGCTTCCAATCTTGCAACCGGGGCATATGTTTCTCCAAAGTCAAGACCTTCAACTTGAGTGTAACCTTGAGCCACTAATCTTGCTTTGTTCCTTATTACTATCACATCTTGATCTTGCTTGTTCCAAAAGACCCACTTGGTTCCAATCACATTATGATCCTTAGGCCTCTCAACTAAATCCCATACTTGGTTTCTTGTGAAGTTGTTTAGCTCTTCATGCATAGCATTGACCCAATCAACATCCCTCAAAGCTTCATCTATCTTTTTAGGTTCAATGGATGACACAAATGAGAAATGCTCACAAAATGAAGCCAATCTTGATCTTGTTTGCACACCTCTCAAAATATAACCAATGATAGTGTCCAATGGATGATCTCTTGCAACATTGGTTGGTTGAAGCACTTGCACTTGATTGCTAGCATTTGATTGATCACTTGGTTGAGATGATGAACTAGCCATTTGTTGATCTTGCACATTGCCATCACTAGTGCTTGCTTGGATTTGATCATGAGAACCACTAGCTTGCACATCTGAGTTAGAGAGTACTTGATTCTTGTCATCTTCAACATCAATCACCACTCTAGGTCTTAACTCACCAATGTTCATGTTCTTCATTGCATTGACCAAATGAGTGCCTCTTACATCATCTAGATTCTCATCTTCCTCTTGGGAACCATTTGTTTCATCAAACTCCACATCATGAACCTCTTCAAGAGTACCACTAGCCAAATTCCAAACTCTATAAGCCTTGCTAGTAGTGGAGTAACCAAGCAAGAAACCTTCATCATATTTCTTTTCAAACTTGCTTAATCTAGTGCCTTTCTTCAATATGTAGCATTTGCAACCAAAAATCTGAAAGTATGCTATGTTGGGCTTTCTGCCATTCAATAGCTCATAAGGTGTCTTTTCCATCATGGGGTGACAATAGAGTCGGTTGCTATAATAGCAGGCCGTATTGATTGCTTCGGCCCAAAATGAATGACTCACATTGTACTCGCTCAACATTGATCTTGCCATGTCAATCAAAGTTATATTCTTCCTTTCAACTAAGCCATTTGATTGGGGAGTGTATTTGGCTAAGAATTGATGTCTAATTCCAAATTCATCACATAACTCATCAATTCTAGTGTTCTTGAACTCACTTCCATTGTCACTTCTAACTTTCTTGATTGTTTTTTCAAACTCATTGTGAATACCCTTGACAAAAGATTTGAATGTTGCAAACACATCACTCTTGTCACCAAGAAAGAAGACCCATGTGTATCTAGTGAAATCATCCACAATCACAAATCCATATTTGTTTCCACCAATGCTAGTGTATGTGGTTGGTCCAAATAAGTCCATATGCATCAACTCAAATGCCTTAGATGTGCTCATCATGCTCTTCTTAGGATGTGTGTTACCAACTTGCTTTCTGGCTTAACATGCACTACATAGCTTATCCTTCTCAAATGTGACATCTTTCAAGCCTCTAACTAAGTCATGCTTAATCAACTTGTTCAATTGTTTCATTCCAACATGACCAAGCCTTCTATGCCATAACCAACCCATGCTAGACTTAGTGATCAAACATGTTGTCAATTGAGCTTCTCTAGCATTGAAATCAACTAAGTATAGATTCTCATATCTAAATCCTTTGAATATCAAGTTAGAGCCATCTACACTTATGATCTCTACATCATCCACACCAAATATGCACTTGAAACCAAGATCACATAATTGAGCTACCGACAATAAGTTAAAGTTCAAGCTCTCTACTAGTAGCACGTTGGAAATGCTCAAGTCATTGGATATTGCAATCTTACCAAGCCCTTTGACCTTGCCTTTGCCATTGTCACCAAATGGGATACTATCAATCCCATTGCTCTTGTTTTCATTGATTGAATTGAACATTCTTGGATCACCGGTCATGTGTTGTGTGCACCCACTATCAAGCACCCAATGCCTTCCTCTGGCTTTATAATTGACCCACAAAAGAAGATCAATTCTTTTTAGGTACCCAAACTTGCTTGGGCCCTTGTAGGTTAGTTACCAAGGTCTTTGGTACCCAAATGGCCTTCTTCTTTGGGCCCACAATTGGTGTACCAATGAACTTAGCCTTCACTCCATTAGCACCCTTAAAAAGCATGTAACAAGAATCAAATTTAATTGAGGATACATTAGGTAGCTTGTTCTTGTTAATCTTGCAATATTGCTCTATATGCCCAACTTGCTTGCATCTATTGCAAAACCGACCATTGTCCTTCACAAAGCTAGCTTTGGGAGTGACAAAGGCAGCCTTGCCTTTCTTGGAGGTATAGCCTAATCCCTCTTTGTTGAGAGAAAACCTTTGGCTACCCAAGCACTGTAGCAAGCGGGCATCTCCACCATAGGCATTGCCTAAGGCACGAGTGAGCTCATTCACCTCCTTCTTGAGGGTCTCATTTTCCACTTTTAGTGAGTTTTCACAAGTGAGACCATCACTCAAGGGTGAAGTGGAAGTGGTAGTGCTACAAGAAGTGTTAGTGGGAGCAACAAAAATAGATTCATCAATAAGATCACATGTTAGTCCCACATCACATGATATGATCACTTGCTCCTTCTTGGCTTCCTCCACTTTGACTTGCTCAATGAGAGAGGAGTGAGCCTTTTCAAGATTAGAGTGAGCTTTGCCAAGCTTCTCATGGGCTTCCATTAGCGTCTCATGAGTAGCATTGAGCTCATCAAAGGATTGCTCAAGAAATTTTACTTTCTTGTGCAATTCTTTGCACTCCTTTCTCTTCATCTCATTGCAAGCGTGCACTTGCTCACACGTGTCCAAGAGCTCCTCCTTGGTGTACTCCTCATCCTCATCATCATCATTATCATTCCTACAAGAGTCACTTTCACATTCATCATCATCACTCTCATCATATTTTACCTTGGTAGGCTTTGCCATGAGACATGTCGATGGAGTGTCGAAGATGGAGAGCTTCTTGTTGATGGTGATGCTTGCTAGTTCTCTCTTGATAGATTTCTTGTCATCATCACTAGAGCTATCACCATCCGAGGAACCATCACTATCCCAAGTGACTACATAGCCTCCACCCTTCTTCTTTTGGAAGGTCATTCTCTTCTCCTTCTCATTCTTATCTTTCTTGTGCTTCTTCTTCTCATCTTCATCATTATCACTATTGTAGGGACAATTTGCTACAACATGATTGGGGCTCTTGCAATTGTAGCATCTTCTCACATACTCTTTGCTCTTGGTGTGATCTCTTCTCTTTCTGGCACCATAGCCCTTCTTCTTCATGAATTTTCCCATCTTGCGGACAAAGAGGGCCATAGCTTCATCATCAATATCACTAAGATCATCATCATCGCTTGATTCTTTCTTGGACTTGCCCTTGTTCTTGGATGATGATGAGCTAGCCTTGAATGCTATACTCTTCTTCTTCTTGTCTTCTTCTTCCTTCTTGTCATCCTTTTCATCCCCCTCCCTTTCCACACGGTATGTCTCTTGGGTCATGACAACACCTAGTACTTGGTTGGGGGTAATCTCCTTCAATCCTCCTCTTATGATGAGCAATCTCAACATCTCAAATCTTGGAGGTAGGCACATTAAGAACCGATGAGAGACATCATCATCCTTGATCTTCTCTCCCAATGCCTTCAAATCATTGATAATCACTTGCAATCGATGGAACATCTCTGGAATGCTCTCATCTTCCTTCATCTTGAAGCTTGTCAATTTATCCTTGAGGATATACAATTTGGCACTCTTCACCGCCGGTGTGCCCTCATATGTTTCCTCCAATCTCTTCCACACCTCATTTGCTCTTTCACAATCCTTGATTTGCTCAAACACCTTGGAATCAATGGCATTGTATATGGTGTTGAGAGCCATTGTATTGCATTGCTTGTTGATCTTATCTTGGTTAGTGGATCATTGGGATCAATGATAGCATAGTCATTCTCAGTCACTTCTCATACTTGATCATTGATTGAACCAAGATACATCCTCATCTTTCTCTTCCAATAATCATAGCATATGCCATCAAAGAACGGTGGTTTGCCCCCCACATGATTGAACACAACTTGAGCCATAATTTAATACTGAGGTTGTTAAGCCTTCAATCAAATGGTGACCATGGCTCTGATACCACTTGAAAGATCCTAATATGGCTAGAGGGCGGTGAATAGCCTATTTAAAAAACTACAAATCAACTAGAGCAATTTGATTAGTATGACAAATAGCGAAATGCAAACTTACTCTAGCTCTACAAGGGTTGCAAGCCACCTATCCAACAATTCTAGGTGCAATGATAGCTAGACACACAATTTACTATGATACTACTCACTAAGAGCTCTCAATCTTTCTACTCTAAAGAGCTCCACTAAGCAAACTTAAATAGCAAAGCAAGCTCTCAAATCTAATTACACTAAAGAGCTTGCTACAACTAATTTGCAAGAATGTAAATGAGTGAGTAGGATGGTTATACCGCCGTGTAGAGGAATGAATCAATCACAAGATGTATATGAAACCAATCACCGGGAGAATATCAAATGGCAAGAGACAACCGATTTTTCTCCTGAGGTTCACGTGCTTGCCAACACGCTAGTCCCCGTTGTGTCGACCAACACTTGGTGGTTCGGCGGCTAAGAGGTGTTTCACAAACCTCATCCACACGATTGGACACCGCAAGAACCTACCCATAAGTGAGGTAACTCAATGACATGAGCAATTTACTAGAGTTACCTTTTGGCACTCCACCGCGGAAGGTACAACTCCCCTCACAAACATCGGAGACGGCCACGAACAATCACCAACTCGTGCCGATCCTCCACTACTGCACCAAGCCGTCTAGGTGGTGGCAACCACCAAGAGTAACAAGTGAAATCTGTAGCGCAACATGAATACCAAGTGCCTCTAGATGCAATCACTCAAGCAATGCACTTGGATTCTCTCCCAATCTCACAAAGATGATGGATCAATGATGGAGATGAGTGGGAGGGCTTTGGCTAAGCTTACAAGGTTGCTATGTCAATGAAAATGTGCAAGAGAGTGAGCTTGAGCCAGCCATGGGGCTTAAATAGAAGCCCCCACGAAATAGAGCCATTGGGCTCCTCACTGCACTGAACACGGGCCGACCGGACGTCATTGCCCGATTTCAACGGTCAAGTGATGACTGGACGCGTCAGTTAGAAAGTGACCAGACGCTAGACCTCAACGTCCAGTCATTTCCAGTAAGGTTCTAAACGTGAATTTTCACGACCGGATGCGTCCGGTCATGCTCGACCGGACTCACCCAGCGTCCAGTCACTCAATGTCTCCACTGTGCACCACACGTCAGCGTACGTCAACATTGACTGGACGCACCTTGCCAGCGTCCGGTCACTCTTCGCACCAGCGTCCGGTCACAAGACCGAGACGCATGCTCACTGCTACTACTGATCGGACTCTGAACCCAGCGTCCGGTCACTATACCACCAGCGTCCGGTCACTCTGTGAACCCCTTGTCTTTTCTGTCTAGGGCACCGGTGGCACCGTCGGACTATCCGCACTCTATGGGTGGACACTCCACCGGTGAAGTTTCTAACCCTTGCTCAAATGTGCCAACCACCAAGTGTATCACCTTGTGCACATGTGTTAGCATATTTTCACAAACATTTTCAAGGGTGTTAGCACTCCACTAGATCCTAAATGCATATGCAATGAGTTAGAGCGTCTAGTGGCACTTTGATAACCGCATTTCAATACGAGTTTCACCCCTCTTAATAGTACGGCTATCTAACATAAATGTGATCACACTCGCTAAGTGTCTTGATCACCGAAACAAAATGGCTCCTACTATTTTTACCTTTGCCTTGAGCCATTTGTTTTTCTCTTTCTTCTTTTCCAAGTTCAAGCGTTTGATCATCACCATGCCATCACCATCGTCATGATCTATGCCATTGCTTCATCACTTGGAGTAGTGCTACCTATCTCATAATCACTTTGATAAACTAGGTTACCACTTAGGGTTCCATCAATTAACCAAAACCAAACTAGAGCTTTCAGGGTCGGAGCCCCCGAGTGCTAGATTGGTGTTGGAGCGCGTCTGGGTTAGATCCTCTTGGATGCTGGCAGACGTCTCGTGGAGGTCATTTACAAAGACCCCATCGGTGGGCGGCTCCCGTCTGGCCGCCAATTTTGTGAGGAAGTCGGAAACATCATTGTCCTTTCAAGGGACATGGTGCAGTTCAATCCCTCAGAACTTGTCCTTGAGCTTGCGCACCTCCCGGCAGTACGCCACCATGAGAGGGCTCTTGTAGGAGGACTCCTTCATGACTTGGTCGACAACCAACTCTAAGTCACCGCGGACATACAACCGCATGGTGCCGAGCTTGACGGCAATGCGTAGTCTGTTGATGAGGGTCTCGTACTATCGACACAAAAATGTGGTGATGTGATCAACACACAGCAAGCTGGAAGGATCTGCTTGGAATAAGTCTAGAGATCCGCTTGGCTTCAACACAGGACCAGCCGATCCTATGAATCCTGAAGGCATGCCAGTCAATTTGACCTGCAATTGACAAGGAGAGAAAGTCTTATCAGTAGTTTAAGGTAGAACTGCCGGTTTTGCCTAGGCAATTCCAAGTGTGCTGCTTCGAGGGTAGCCAAATGGGAGAATCAACTAAATAGCCGATACGAGGAGAAATCGACTATTAAGGGCTGTGATGTTCGTGGGTCATGACTAATTTATGATAATAAGTACAATGCACCTAGATATAAGTAACATCATCAGCTAGGTGGATATAACCAGTGTAAAACATTGAGCCGATAAGTTTAACGAGAAGAGATATAACATGCGAACAAATCGACTGACTAGTACAAATGAATCTACAAACGCTCTGAATCTAATTTATTACCATCAATAGTGAGGTTCGGACAGACCAATACAGCTATGATAATGATAACAAACTAAAGCCAAAGAATCCATAAAACCATCTATATATTGATAGGTTCATGAAAAACATGCTATATGTGTGAAAGCACAGGCGAATCGGCTAAAATAGACGATTCAGGTAGAAAAAGGATTATAGCATGTGAACAATCGACTATTTAATATGAACAGATTTATAAACTCATCAAATCTAACTTGTTATCCTTAACAGTGGGGTTCGACCGAATCGATGGCAGCCATAATAAAGATAACAGATCAAACCTTTTAAAATAAACAAATCTATTGACATTTAACAGAATCATGAAGACACACTATAAGCGTTAAAGTATGGGCAATCAGCTATTTAGCCGATGCAGGCATAGCAAACACCAAGGTCAAGCCTGGTCAAAAGCAAATCTACCAGCTAACATACTCTGATTTAAAGTGCTAACAGTGGGGATCGACCGGATCATTATAGCCATAATAGCGAGCTATAGACCAGATTCAACTAGCTAGTAAACCTACTCAAGATTAGACATGCCTTGACCGTGTACTATGCACGATCAAGATCGAAGTAGAATGGCCGATAAAACATAATCCGATGTTTAAAGTAAGAACCATCGCAATGTGACAAAATAAACGATGGACTAAAAGGACGTGAGGCCGATCTAGATCGATCTCAATCGGGTAGGTTGATGTTGCTGAAACTGATGACAACAAAAACATTAGCAAGATCGGTAACTTAATGAATCTACCCAAAGGATGCCACCCTTAGGTAGAGCCGATAACTTGACCTTAATCTAATTCGAGCAGTGGATGTCAAACTTAACCGATGCAGTCGTACTTGAACTAGATAAAGATCGATAACTAGCTTATACTAGAGCTCACAAGAGGTCCGCCGGACCAATGCAGCCTTACAAGCAGAAGTATAAGCCATGACAGTACTTACAGACAAACCGAAGGTCGACTGGATTGATGCAGCTCTGCTTATTGAAGAACTCGCTTAGATCTACATTACTCCTACTCCTAAGGGTTGGTGTGAAGCCGAAAAGATAAAGACTATTTTGATTGATTGAGAGATGTCCTGTTACAATAGCCGGGTGTTTATATTTATACCCTGGGCTGATAAGAGTCCTAAACAAACACGACTAGATAACAAAAGAAATATCAAGATACATGGACTCTAATTTCCCTTATGTAGAATCCTTGCTGATGAAGCTTCCTTGTTTGATACGTGTCCTTATTTCTTTCATCCTGATATGCACCTGGACGTCATGTCTCTCTCAAATTTATTAAATTATATTTCCTGGCCGGCTCATAAATATCTCTTAATTAGGAAATATTCTTGCTTTTGACATCATCAGCCGATCTCTTCCTTTCTTGGATAAGCTTACCAAATTCTAGTGTAAACATGTACTACGTGGCGTTGTTCAAGGCTAAAAAATGGAGATGGATCGCGTAGCAGAGCCTGCTCCCTTTCACGGAATTCAGAACCACTCTAGCCCCCGAGTCAGGCGCCATGACCGACCCGTCGAAGTACACCATCCAGTACTTATGCGTGACGTTCGGGGTCAGGAGCTGGACTTCCGTCCATTCGACGATGAAGTCAGCAAGAGCCTAAGACTTAATAGCAGTGCAGGGGACATACCTGATGTCATGGCCCATGACCTCGAGAGCCCACTTGGAGATTTGGCCAGCGGCGTTGCAGTTACAGATGACGTCCCCGAGTCGATACGAGGTGATGACCATGACCTCATGTTCGGTGAAGTAGTGTAGGAGCTTTTGGGTCACCATCAGCACGGCGTACAGAAGCCTCTAAACCTAGGGGTAGCGAATTTTGGGGTCGGTGAGTACCTCACTAACGAAGTACACCGGTCACTGGACCTTCAGGGGGTGTCATGGCTCCTCTCTCTCGACGACGAGGGTGGCCCTCACAACGTGGTTGCTTGCCGTGATGTAGAGTAGGAGGGATTCTCCCTGTTCGGGAGCGACGAGGATTGGGGCCAATGTCAGTGATGCTTTGAGACTTTCAAAAGCCTGTTGTGCCTCCTTTGTCTAGATGAATGCATCTATCTTCTTGAGAAGTTTGTAGAGAGGCATCCCCCGCTCGCCTAGTCGAGAGATGAACCGGCTTAGGGCAGCCAAATAGCCGGTGAGCCTCTGTACGCCCTTGACATTGTGTATAGGGCCCATGTTGGAGATGGCCATGATTTTTTCGGCATTGGCTTTGATGCCGCCCTCGAACATGATGTATCCGAGCAGCTTCCCCTTCGGAACCCTAAAAACACATTTTTCGGGATTCAATTTGACGTTGAACCTTCAAAGGTTCGCGAATGTGGCGGCCAAGTTTGCGATCAGGTCGCCAGCTTGAGCCGTTTTCACCACTATGTCAGCTAGATAGATGACGATTGTTGGTTTTGGCCGCTCTACTTGGTCAGGTTGGTCGAGCAGGTCGATTTGGTCGACGAAGCATCGCTGCATGCACCATTGATATGTGACGCCAACGTTCTTTAGACCGAAAGGCATGGTTACGTAACAGTATGAACCATACGGGGTGATGAATGAAGTCATGACCTGGTCGGACTCTTTCATCATGATTCGGTGGTAGCCTGAGTAGGCATCCAGGAAGGAGAGGATTTTGCAACCTGAGGTGGAGTCGACTATCTGATCTATGCGTGGTAAAGGAAAGTGGACCTTTGGGAACGCTTTGTTGAGGCCAGTATAGTCAACACACATTCTCCATTTACCATTCTTCTTTTTCACAAGAACAAGATTAGCTAGCCAGTCAGAGTGGTATACCTCTTTGATGAATCCAGCAACCAGAAGTTTGGCGATCTCCATGCCTATGGCCCTGCGCCTCTCGTCGTCAAAGCGATGCAGGCATTGCTTGGTAGGCTTTGAGCTCAGGACGACGCGTAGTGTGTGCTGTGGTGACCTCCCTTGGTATGCCTGGCATGTCAGAAGGCTTCCACGCGAAGACATCATGATTTGCACATAGGAAGTCAGCGAGCCCATTTTCCTATTTGGCCAGGAGCTTGGTCCTGATCCGCACCGTCTTGGTTGGGTTGCTAGGGTCGATCCCCACTACCTTGGTTTCCTTGGTCAGATGGAAGGTGCTCAAGGAGGTCTGTCCGTTGTGGTCGGGGACTGCTGGAGTCGCTGAATTCCCAAGCTCTGGGAGCTTGGTGGAGTTGATGACAGCAGTGGCGAGCTCGTAATGCCCGCGGTCACATGTGTAGGCATGCGAGAAGGTGCTACCTTTGGTGATGATGCAGTTCGGCCCTAGCATCTTCAGCTTGAGGTAGGTGTAGTTGGGGATCGCCATGAACTTGGTGTGGCATGGACACCCTAAGATGGTGCGGTAGGACCTTGGAAAGTCCACTACCTCAAAGGTTAGGACCTCCGAGCAGAAGTTAGCGCGGTCGCCAAACATGATGGACAGGTCAATCTACCCGAGTGGGTATGCCTGTGTCCCTAGGATCATGCCGTGGAAGGGAGAGCCCATTGGGCGAAGCTCCGACTGGGGGATGCGCATAGGGTCGACGGTGTCGACGTAGAGAATGTTGAGGTCATTGCCTCCGTCCATCAGCACCTTGGTGAGGCCCTTCTTACGGACGATGGGGTCGACAATGAGCGGGTAGTGACCTAGTCGAGCGACGTGGGAAGGATGGTCTCTCTGATCAAAAGTGACCGGGGAGTCCGACCAGCTAAGGAAAGAGGGGATGGCCGACTCAGCGGCGCATGCCTCTCTATAGCATACCTTGTGCTGGCGCTTGGAGTGGATGGCATCAGATCCCCCAAAGATCATGAGGCATTCCATAGGGTTGGGGAAACCATCTTCATCCTTGCTTAGCGTGCCTCCTTTTTTGGTCACCTCCTCCTTGCCTATCCCTTCCTTTGGCTTGGCGGTTTGCTGTAGGAAGCGCTTGAGGAGCTCGTAGTCCTTATAGAGGTGTTTGACGGGATAGGCGTGGTTGGTGCATGGACTCTCTATGAGCTTGTCGAAGTGGTCAGGCTGGCCCTGCTAGGGCTACTTGCCCACGTGGTCGGCCACGACGACCAAAGCTGGGTTGGCAGGTCGACCCTAATCCAGCTTGTTCTTCTTGCCCTTTTGTGTGGAGGGGCCCTCATCTTGGTCCTCGCGCTTGGCCTTGCCCCTGTCCTGACCACCGCTGAAGACCGCCCCGACCGCCTCCTCGCCAGAGGCGTGGTTCATGGTGATGTCGAGTAGGTCGTGGGTGGTACGGGGCTTCACATAGCCGAGTTTGTGGATCAGGGACTTGCAGGTTGTCTCAAAGAGGAACACGCTAAAGACGTCCGCGTCAATGACATCAGGAAGGGAGTTGCACTGTTTTGAGAACATACGGATGTAATTCCGTAGGGAGCTCCTGCTAGCAGCTCTTAAGGTCCCAAGAATTCCTAGGACGGACATATGTCCCCTAGAAATTTCTAACGAAGACCCTCTTGAGATCCGCCTAGTCACGGATGCTGTCAGGCGGAAGGAATTTGAGTCAAGCTCGAACATGCTCCCCCACATAGATAGGGAGGTACTGGATGATGAAATAGTCATCATCCACTCCTTCGGCTCGGTAGGCGACCAGAAGTCTTCGAGCCATATACCGGGGTTTGTCTCCATGGTGTACCTAGCGATGTTGGTGGGCGATCGGAAGCGATGTGGGAACAATGCTTTCTACATGAGGCGACCAAAGGCCCGTGGCCTCGGGCCTTTTGGTCTAGGGCTCCGATCATTCAGTCGACCGCCATGCCTAGGTTGCGTGTCCTCGCACTCCTTGATGGTCAGGCCAGGGCCCACGCCACCTGGTCTCGCTGCCCTTTGATGGATGTCATCATCGTGCCAGGCATGATGTTGATTGTTGATGATGCTGCGAGCATCACAGTTCGACCCGAGCCATTCACGCATAGGTGGTCGGTGTGGAGCGTGCGCTAGGTTGGGCTGCGGTGTAGCCGTGGCTTCCTGCTCCATGCCTGGCAACTACTACGGTGAGTGGATGGAGCGATTTGACTAGTGTGGCCCCAGTCCCCTGGTTAGCCAAGAGGCCATGAGCCGGTGTCGTGATGCAGAGCTCTCCGTCTGCTGAACGACGGTGGTCTCCACCAGCGCCCAGAGATTCCGGTGGATTGCTTGCTCCTAGGGGTCGGTAGGCTCGAGGACGCCGCGTAGAAGCATCGCAGCATCAGCGATGTTTTGGCTAGACCGAACAAACTGAAGGGGGTCATCCCCTCCATCTAGTATGTTATGCTGAACCTAACGGTCGCGACCCCGAGCGCCACTCGCTGGTTTACGCGCATGTGGCGTAGCGTGATGCGTCGAGTGCGCCGGCGCAGGCAGCGGCTGGCTCTGTCGCCTTTGTCATAACTCCTCGCCGTGCTCCTGCACACGCGCTAGGGCCTATGCATGGGGGCCCGAAGGGGTGTGAGTCTACAGAGACTCCACTACCACTGGTGGCTGTCTTGGGGCATCCATCATAGCACACTCCTAGGATAGAGGGTGGCCAGGTGCCATGACATCGCCGATGCTGGAGCCATCGCTTTCGACCTCATCAGCGATGAGGTTGTGGAAGGAGGTGGGAGCATAGCCCACCATCCCCACAAACTCAGACATGAGTGGGAGCGGCATCAGCATCCTTCGAAGCCCTCACGTGCACGTGTCCATGGGGGACGCAAAGCCATAGGGGAACCAGTCAAGGTGGGGACAACGGGGTCCCTCTAGAGAGTCGGTAGAAGGTGTTAAATAGTGAGTAAAGAACAATATATATATCACTCACCGTGGGGTTAGAGCCCAGCATGGGCTCGAGGTGAAGTGCGAGTGTCTCAACATTGAGGTCGTCAAGTGGTCCAGGTCCGATAGAGGGCGCTCCTCCTCCAGTGGGCGTTGGGACAAGCGCCTCCTCGTGGAGGCGAGTACGCCGAGCTGGTCAGCGACGAAGTCCAGACTCCCAAAGAGGAAGGTCTGGAGTGGCACGAAGACGGGAGGAACCCACATCCCAGCAAGTGGGAGCCTAGGAAACTCCAGTGAGCCAAAGCAAATCGTATCGCTCGAGCCCATCATGTCGAAGATAGTGGAAAGGTGGGCCATCCGATGACCAAAAGCGTGAACGCATGGCGTCCTCCCCACGGATGGTGCCAACTGTCGGTGCAAAATGTGGCCAACAAGTAAATATTTACAGTTTTGCCATGCGTTGTGATCGGATGTGGCCTAGCACTCAATGACACAGGATTTATACTAGTTCAGGCAACAGGCCCTACGTCCAGTTAAGGTAGGTCGGTGACTTTATTCTTGAGCCCAGGTGCTCGAAGTTTGCTGTGGGGTTATAAATGAGTAAGGAATGAGAAGGGGGGTGTTAGAGGCCCGATCGGACTCTAAACCGAGTTGCAGAGAGTGACGGATGCTCAAACATGTGCTAAGTATTGGAGCATATGCTCTGTGTGTCCGAGCTTATCAGCTGTTGAGAGTGTGTAGACTATGTAGTTGTCGAGCTCTAGAGCTGTTGTACTGTTGTCCTCGAGTCCTCGAGTCTTCGAGTCTTAGATCCTTCTGGTAAGAGAGAGCGCATCCTCTTTTATAGTTGAAGGGGATGGCCTTACAAGTCAGAAAGAAAGAGAGAGTGCATACAGGTGCTGCCTAGTCTTGTTGCCCACGCCATTGGGTACGGGATGGTCGTCATCGCCCACCTTACTGTTCATGCTCTTTTGTATCTGGTAGGCTACACAGTGTTCGCCTGGTACGGCAAATGATGGCGCCCACAATACTGTTTATGCTCATACGTGTCTGGCAGGCTCTACCGTGTTCACATGGTATGGCAAACGACGGCGCCCACAATACTATTTATGCTCTGACACGTCTGGCAGGTTCTATCGTGTTCGCCTAACATGCCCCGACGGCACCATCCTATAGGTGCGCAGGGTATGGCAGGGTACGGTCCTCGGTATTGCGGTTGACTT
The DNA here is from genome assembly GCF_019320115.1 of Miscanthus floridulus. Classification (NCBI taxonomy): domain Eukaryota; kingdom Viridiplantae; phylum Streptophyta; class Magnoliopsida; order Poales; family Poaceae; genus Miscanthus; species Miscanthus floridulus. Next base: position 51,388 of record NW_027097230.1, read on the forward strand.
GAGCGCCTTACCTTGTCTGCTTTGCCTACTTCCTGGGCCCACACCAAGCGGGCGTCTCCGGTCGGTCGTTCCCAGTCAGCTCCGACCGTGTCGGTCGGGAAAGAGCAATGAGCAGAAGTCATGGCGTATTCTCGGTCGGAGTCGGACTACGGTCCCACCATGGCTAGGACTTCTGGTCGCACCTCCGATCAGATCTCCTAGCCGGAGGTGCCGGTCAGGGACCGGATCGTGATCTTGGCCTGTCATTGTGTATCTGGACCGGCCTAGGCACGTGCTGTCGCTGCGCCGCCTGCTGGGCCGAGTTTTGTAGGGAAGCGGGTCCATTGAGGACCCCGGGTTTATGAACCCGACACATACCATAGTATAGCTTGACATAAGGCTTAAGGAACAGGCAAAAGGAGGTTAAGGGAATTCGTACCCGGATTTAACAATGGTAATCAATAGCAATAACTATTTAAAGTAAGTTAACTCCTAAGACAACATGTCAAGTGTGCTGCCAAACACACTAACACTAAGTTATATGTTGTAAAGGAGAAAATCTAGAATCATTTTGAAAGCATTGAGCACATAAGTGCCGAGTAAGTACTTGTGGATCCGCTTACCAGAGGCTTACCACCCAGTGCGTTCAGAGAACACACAGTCGACATGGGTTTATAGGAAAGCCTATGATTTCTGGATACTAAAGGCCTAGTTGAGTATCTGTTTTAAAACAGAGAGGTGCATTGTAGTTGTTAAATCTAATGGCAGCTGACCGTGACGATGAGACACGTTCTATGCACTGATCTGTGATGGAATGGGAAAAAGATAAAGTAAGTTAAGTTTAAGTTATAAGGTGAGATCAAGGGGAAGAATGTTAGGTTGATCTCTACCAAGTTGGCCCAATGGCCAATTGGGCCCTTGATCCGTGCCCTGATCGGGGCGCCCAGCCGTTCTTCTGGCTGATGGGCCCCGTCGCGCTGCACAATAAATAGGAGGTGGGGGCTGGGGCTCGAGGTACGAGGTTCATCGTAGCCGCCAGCGCCCCACCGAGGTTCCTAGCCCTAGTCCGATCTAGAAGGACGTGATGTGAGCGACGGGAAGTACCACTGCCTTCACCGCCGCTTCTGCACAGCACCGGATGTCCACACCGCCGCCGGGACGCCACTGGAGCGCTACCCCGTCACCGACCTTATCACCGACACGTCGTAGACACCTTGTTGGCGGCACCACCTCCGCGACTGCCTTTTGGTGATGTATATCAGCAAGTCCCCTTATCTAAGTTATGTTTTACCCACTTATCTACGCCTAGATGGTCCTAGAAACCTATCATGGACGACATGTGTGTACCTTTCTGGTTTATAACCAGCAGGCGCATGAACTGGCTGACATTTCTTTTTTTTCATGCATACGTATTATTAAGAAGGGTATTTTAAATTTTTCTCGCACAAGCAAAAACAGTATTGTCACTTAGCAACTTAAGAACCAAAAGAGAAAACTATCTAGACTTTTGGTCTTCTTCCAATTAGTGTGTAGATTGTGCGTAAGGGGTGATGTGAGTACAGAGTCTATGGACGTGGAGTGTTGTTGTTTCTGCAGAATATTACAATTTCTTAGGTATTTTTCTGCGAAGATAAAAGGCAAATCTAAAAAGAATCCTTTTGCAATATGGACTGTTGGAGCTGGGCCACTGAACAGTTGACGAATGAGAGTTACGGAGGCACTCCCATGCAAGCTGTCCAGCCCAGTCCAACCCGTCAATCACATGTCTGAACTCCAACGAGGCCGTTGAGATGATGGGCCCAAAATTGCCCTTTTTGTGCTACTGCTTCTTCTTCTTTCCCTTTATTACTATTTCCTCGGTTTCAAATTACAGTTTACTTTGCCTCAAAAAAAGAATTCTAATTTTTACTAAATTTATATTATAAAAAATGGCATCCAAATCTACAGCTACCATCAGTTTGTTCATTTCAATGTAAGTAAACTCAAGCTAAGAAGAAATGTGCTGATTGTATGTTGTTTCCGTTGGGAAAAGGTATGTAAACTTGGTAATAGTAATGATGTACTGTTTACTCTCACGTCTAAACCCACTCAACGGTGTATAAATATTCCCTATTAAATTCTCTGTTTTAATTATTAACTCAAGCCAAACAAAAAGTCAAATTCTTATGCTAATTCTCTCCACCTACTTCTAGTCCTAATTTCGATGCACTTTCGCCATCGTTTGCTGTACATTCCTCGTGATTTTTATTTTTATAAGTGACACTAACATTTACGGAGACGCTCATTCTTCTACACACGCATGCACACACACTATATCCTATTGAATTAGATGAGTGATATATGACCACATGTGTAAAGAAAACAAAGTCCCAACTAAAATTTTTAAATATACGTTTACGTAGGGTTGAAAACGGTCGGAAACGGTCGGGAAAACACCGTAATCATTCCCGCTCCTGCATTATATGACCGGGAACGGTGGCGGGAACGGGAAAGCCGGACGGGAAAACGAATTCGATATTACGGGATATCGGGAACGGAATACTTCGATCGGGAACGTGTCGATTACGATCGGGAATCGATAACACAAAACGGAAACATCGATATACATGTAACCACTTAAAACAGTTAGCTCGACGCAATAATTGCAACCATGCATTGAAGCATATACGGATGAAACTATGAAAGCAACACAGAATCAGAATGAAGCAACCACACACAGTACATCACAGTTCGTCAGTTCACAGGCAATGAGGCAACAATCACATAGCACACAAGTCACAGCCATACATCACAGTTCACATGCAGGACAAGGCAACCACACACAGGCAATGGTCCAAGTCCAACACTCGACTCACTCACAGTCACAGGCAAGAGACAACGAGACAACCTACTGGTCCAACACTCAACTCACAAGTACAAGTCCAAATTAAAAATAAAACATGCCCAGCTGCCAAGTGCCAACAGCCAAACACACAATAGATGAAGGAGCATAAGCAGACAACACTACATGTCAAAGAAGCCCAGATCATCTCCATGTGGTCCATCTCCTTCGTCGTCGCTGTCCGCGACATCGTCATCCTAAAAAAATAGGAGGCATCAGTGTTGGAAAGAACTGATCCGGCCACAGCCTAGTTATCAACTAATATGCAAAATCATAGACAAGGGTGAAGCTCTGTCCCTCTGTTATTCTGAATCAAGATATATGTAGGAAGCATATGTAGCACATGCATGACACATAAAGTTCTTAAGTTTAATAGAATCTTTATTTTTAAGTTGCTTTAATTTAAGGGTGTTAATTCACTTCTAGGTAAGTTTTTTTTTGTTTTCATGCTTACTTGATTTCTAAGTTGTGCTTATTTAGATTTCCCAAAAACTCCTAACAGTTTGTTTCTTACTTTGAACTTTTCTGCTCAGTTACCAACTCACAGTTGCTTGAAGCTAACCTTCGGTTCAGTTGCTAATAGTCTATCAAGTGATGTATAAATACTAGAATTATTATCCTTTCCCCTAGATTAGAACTCTAGAGTAAACACTAGTAATCTAGTACACTACACAGCCCCAGCCACATACAACTGCAACATATATATAACAAACAATGTAGCCAAATGACTAGATAACTCAATTGACAATACCTCAATGTTCAGCTTTGAAACAAGGGCCTCAATAACTTCAAGATCACCAACAATAGAACCAATCTTCTTATCTGAAATTCAAAGTAAGCCAAGACTCATATATCAGCAAACATGATTATGATAAAATATTGTACAACTAAAACTAAGATGCTTTTCTAACCTCTTCTTTCTGCAGCAACCCAATCTTTCATGCATATCAAAGCTTCAACCATTTCAGGGTCAAGGCGGCTACGGAAAGGATCAACAACACGTCCACCAGCGCTAAAAGCAGACTCAGAAGCCACAGTTGAGACTTGTACAGCTAGCAAATCACGAGCTATTTTTGAAAGAATAGGATACTCATCGGTCTGGTTCTTCCACCATGCCAAGATATCAAACTGACCACTGAGCCTCAGAGGCGGATATGCCATGTACTTGTCCAGCTCATTCATATCATCAGCACCATGCCCACTAGACTCATACAAGAAGTTCTCTAGTTCATCATCTCCACTGTCCACTAACATGTCATCTGTATCCTTAGCATCATTTGATCCACTTTTAGGCCTTGAAGATGAAGGAGCAGCAGCAGCATAGAACTGGTACAATTTCTTCATGACATCAACAAGTTCATCAACATGAACTTGAGATGAGATGCCATGGAATTTTCTCATGTAGAACTCAATAAGCCTTTTCTTATATCTAGGATCTAGAAAGCAGGCAACAGCAAGTGTAGTGGATGATTTCTTCCAATATTTTTCAAACTTCCTACTCATAGAAGTAGCCATTGCACTAATAGTGATATCTTGACAAACAGACCATTCATCTAGTAAAATCTTTATCTCACAAAACCCTCTATAGAACAGATTTGCAGTTGGATATAAAGTACCAGACAACAGTTCAGTGAGATCAAAGAATTTCTTCAAGCATTGGAACAATTTAAATGCCATGGCCCATTCACCAGGAGAAGGAGTGATTTTTTCATACCTACGGCGATCTGATGATTTAAGCCTCATGAATGCATTCTTGTAGTACAAAGCATCTCGAAGCATCAAATACGTGGAATTCCATCTGGTTGACACATCAAGTGAAAGACCCTTGTTTGTATCCTAGCCCACACTCAGTTGCACGCTTCATGAGCTCCTCCCATTGCAATGGGGATCCCTTGACAGCAAGAACTAGTTGTCTAATATTCTCAATTGTGGGTGTGATTACACTCAAACCATCCCTAGCAACAAGGTTCAGTATGTGACAAGCACACCTCACATGGAAGAATAGTCCATCACATATCAAAGCCGTTGAACTAGCATTGGCCCTTAGATCAGAGATGATGTCTTTGACTGCTACTTCATTTGCTGATGCATTGTCCAAGGTCAGAGCAAACATTCTCTTGTCAATATACCACTTAACCATAAGTTCAGTAAATGTCTCAGAGAGCTTTGTACCAGTATGACGGCCCTGTACATGCACAAAGTTCACAATCCTTTTCTGGATATACCAATTGTCATCTATCCAATGTACAGTTACACACATGTATGACTTGTTCTGATTTGAAGTCCACATGTCCATGGTGGCACTAAACCGACAAGAGACAGATTTGAACATGCTATACAACCTCTCCTTTTCAGCTAAGAACATGTTCATAATTTCTTTCCTAATGGTAACACGAGATCTGATTGGAAAGGTAGGACGCAGGGATTTGATGAAATCAACAAAATACTCATGCTCAGATATATTAAATGGGTACTCATGCATGACTATTGCCAAGTAAAACTTTCTCAAGCTAGCCTCTTCATCATACCTGTATGGTACCATAGCAGTCATGTCTTTCCCCCCATCTTTTTCCCACTTTGAGCTGCTGCTGGCCCTTCACTATACTATGTGACACCCTCAGATGGGTCCAAAATCCAGTTGTTCCGTAGTTGCTCTCACATCTGCCCTTGTGATTGCATTTGGGCCAATCGCAATAAGCCCACATCTGAACATATGTCTTGCCATTATCCTCAACGACCACTCTCTTCTTGGTAAAGTACTGCCATACATTGGATGTACACCTCTTGCGCCTCTTTCCACAAGGTACATCTCCCTCTTGCACAGGCTCATCGCCAGTCAACGCTGATTGCACTTGCAGTACTTGTTCCAGCAGCAACAAAACCTCTATCACTTGCACCAGTAGCCCCTATGTCACTTGCAACAGCAGCACCTAGATCACTCGCACCAGCAGCACGTATGTCACTTGCAATGGCAGCACCACTGCCACCAGCACCTTCTAGGCCAGCACCACCTGAACCACTGCCACCAGCACCACCTGAACCTGAACCACTGCCACCAGCAGTAGCACTGCCACCTTGACTTGGACTAGATGCAGGAGTTGCACTTGCAGATGATACAGACAGACATATACCAAGATCTTTACCACAATTACCAGGGCTTTCACTTGACCTCTTAGATCCTGCCAAGACAAGAATAGAACACAACAATATGAATCTAAGACACCAGTATGAATCAAAATGACCAAAGTAATTGGACCTTACTCAATTACTTTTACTCATGCATCTGTTGGTTGCAATTGCAATATGAATCTAAAACATTCATTTGGGAATCAAAATGACAGTAGCAATTGGACCTTACTCAATTACTTTTACTCATGCATCTGTTAGTTTGATAGTTTCATCTAACACACAAGCAATAAAACACAAGGGGACAATATTCATCTGTTAGTTTCATCCCTAACAACAAGCAATCCCATGTAGTGATTCACACATCTAACATCTTTGCCAATAAATGAAACATACACTAATTCACACATCTTTACCTGCCAGTTGGAAAAGGCGCGAGGGTGCTGCTGTTCACCGGCGGGGGTGGCTCCAGGAAGAGGCGGCGCTTGGAGGCGGATGAGGCAGATGCAGAACCAGAAGCTTGCTCACTTGGTGGTGGCTTCATCTTGGCGTCCGGCCTGCCTCCCTAGCCCCCCAAGTCGTGGATCTGTTGTCGCCTCGTCGGACGGCCAAGGCCGCCAGGCAAGGCACCAGGAGGGACCGAGGGAGGCCAGGCCGCCAGGCGCCAGGAGCCCAGGAGAGGAGAGCTGGAGAGGCGCTTGAGAGTTGAGAGAGACTGAGAGTCTGAGAGGGAGAGCCGGAGAGGAGGGAATGCGGCGCGGGCGAGTTGCGGTGGGCGGCGGCGTGCGGCGTGCGGGCGAGTTGAGAGAGACTGCCGAAGCCGAAGAGGCGAAGATTGGGGATTTGGGTGCTTAGGGTTTGCGGCGTGAGAGAGAGACTGCCGAGACGGGGCGAGTTGAAAGACTTGCGGCAATGCGGCGTGGGGTTTCAGGGTTTGGGCGACCGGCGACAGATGTGGCCGCGCGGCGTGGGGTTTGGGTGGGCCGGCGAGGTGAGTTGGGCCGTTTGCCTAGGAGGCCTTGAAAACAGGAATTTCCTGCGGTAGTTTCCCGAACAAATACGGGATCCGCTAATTCGGTCAGGAAATCACTCTAACCGATTTCGACACCGGATTCGCCGTATTTTCCCGGATTTCTTCCCGAATCCGTTTTTTCCCGAGAAAACAATATTCGGTCGGGATTTTCGGTATTCGGTGTCGGTCGGTACGGGAATTTCTCGTTCCCGTTTTCAACCATACGTTTACGAACCATGCATGTCGTCCTAATTTTGATGGTCCTACTCTTCTTTTTTGTAAAAGATAAGATAAATTTTCAAGCCCATGCACATGTTTCCCCCACTCTCTCTCTCTTCTGCTTCCGGGGAAGTTGTTGTCACCTTTTTTTTCCCAGTAGGGTATGCTTGTGACTAGGCAAGTAGAAGTGGGCATCTCAAGCTAGAGCTTTGGAGATGCTCAACGCTAAGCATATGCATGAGCCACGGAGACATAAGCAAATGCAACGACAATCATTCATATATGATCGCTGTCCCTTGTGTCCATACGTACAAAATGTTGTAGATAGAACTTATACACGTCTCTTTTTTGTTTAATAGTGTCCAAATAATTGTACTCTTGATAGATTAACTATTTTTTATCCATCCGAAGATAGGCAAATATGCACCACTAATGATGGCATCCTTATGGGTACATGTCTATACACTTTATAGAGGTAGAACTTGTGCGATGTTATTCAGCCTGGATAGTTGAGTTGTATGCCTAAGTCATGTTTATGCATTCATCGGGAAATTAAGAGGAGATAAAAAAAATAGAGGGGTGCAGCCGTGCAGGATCGGATTTGTAGAATTGTAAATTGTGATGGTGTGGTCACGAGTCATGCGTACAGGGAGGTTTTTATTGATTAATAATACCACTAATACTAATTTCCAGTACCACTAATCACTCAAATTAGGGAGATGCTAATGTCCGGACGTCCAGCGCTCAGGATGCGTCCGGACGCAGCTCCCACCAGCAACTGTTAAAATGATTCCACTATTCGTGGGCAGGCGTTGCGGCCCACCTACATGAGTCCAATCTCAAGCTACTCGCAGTAACATATCAACGAAGTGGTATCCTTGCCCAGCCAGCGTAACAAAGAAGGGAAGAGGGCGCGCTCATCCGCGCTGCCATCCCCGGCCCCCGCCGCGCCCCCTCCGCAGTATGAGAAGGATACAAGGTAATAGAAGACGAGGAGGAGACACCGAGGCGAGGAGGGAGATGTAACACCCGATCTACTTTTGAAACATCCAAATCCAACACTTGCAACATACGTATGAAGACAGATGAAACATTTAAAACATGCGTCTAAAAATACTTGCAAAAAACATCTAAAAACACTTGAAACCATTGCAAACATATGCAACATCCAGATAAAACAATTATTCCCTCCATATTGGTAATTCAAGTCATTTTGGACATCAACACGGTCTCCAAAACATAACTTAAACTCATTATTTTTATAAAAATATTTTTTTGGAAAGTGATATATGTATTGTCGGGTTCATAAACCCGGGGTCCCTCAAGGACCCGCTTCCACGCCAGGGCTCGGCCCGAGAAAATAGCATGTAAGTCATGGGCCGGTCCAAGAGTCTAA